>NC_087090.1:11543637-11843865 GCF_963855985.1 Ostrinia nubilalis
TGAGTAAGGGTGTTATTAATGCCGAGGGAGCGCAACAACCACCTGACGCTCGTGATCAGCTCTGCGTGACCACATTCGTCGTGTGTCATGTTGTAACTCCATCAATTATTGTTTCCGAATTTATGACGTTGTTAAATTCTTTGTCAAAACCTATTATCTACTTTTGTGTTACTATAATGTTAACAACCATGGTATCATATTGTGTGGTTTTATTTTACAGGTATTTAACTCTACTTTGAACGTTAGGCGGCTGAAATAGCTAATATTAGTTAGTGTATAGTTTGTAGATACACTTTGGATTGGTACTTAATACACCGATTACGTCTGCGATGTGACACAATGTGGAAATACTCGCGTAACACTACAATAACTTACTTAAAAATACTTAGTTTTAGTAAAACACCATTTATTTTACAGGGTAAATATTGTTGTAATAAACCAATTGTAATGGAAGAGCAAACTCGTAGCATCAGCGTTGCAAATGAATGGCGTTACGGGCCATAAGTTTTTCGATTAGATCGCGGCACGAGGCGCGGGCGGGCGGCGCGCGCGCAACTGTCAGCGGTCGCGTGCCCGCTTAATAAGCTCTTAATGAAATTAACTGCCGCGCACCATATTGCCGGCCTGTAGGGATGACCAACAAAAATGTAACAATTACAAAACTCCGAATGATGTTTGATACGCTACCCCAGTTATCGAATAAATTACTGCTAATGTTACGTGCGTGTTTCCCCCAAAAATGGAAACGTATTACTGTATTAAAACAATAACTTGATGTTGCTTACCTGAATTAACTATTAGAGTGGGTCATGTAATTATTGTGAGAAATCAATCATGTAAAAATGTGACTAGTATATGTAGAAGTAGGTATACTTTTGTCCTGCCCACAGGTGTCATTTTATCTTTTCAGCTACCCCAATTGGTCGGTATCAATTTGGTTCTCATGGGTCACATACTATCACACCTTATTAGGTTATGCATGGGAATACTACAAAGATTTCCTTGTTAATAATATCAGTGCCTGTGACGTATAATAATGTTTACTTGATATGACAATCGAGGGTCTCACGAACGTTTGCTTTTATGTAGATTTAACTTAAAATGTTATAAGTACGCCACAGCCTTGCCACTTGCGATTGATTGAGATATTTGTTTCACATTTTTTTTTAATGTACCATACGGAAAAATACACACTAACATGCTTATGCTATGTATTTAGAAAGTATACAAATTACATACAGGATTTACATAGTAAATATGTTAAAAACTATTCCTAATTATACGAAACACTATCATTTTATTCATTGTGTAGTGTGTATCGATGTATAGATGTATATCGAAAATGTTCAGTTCAGTGAGTATCGAATGACGACGTGACTCTATATTTTATCTACAAAACAAATGTTAGCGTTCATATCTCACGATAGTTACTATTTAGAAACAATGTAGTATTTTATATCGATATTTAAAAAGTAATACATATTCTTATTTTCATTATTAACATTTGTTGCATCTCTGTGGCGAGTTTGGTCAATGCAGTCATAGAGTATTTTTCCTCCTGTCGTATAGTAAGTCTCCCTTCTGAGGAGGGCCGAGGCTAGTTGCTTGAATGAACACGTGCGCCTGCGCAAACACATGTGCGTCGGCATTCACACCGGCTCCTTTTACAAACTGATAAGATAAGGGCTAAGGTAATTAGTTAAGGGGATAGAGGACGTTTCCATGGCGTTTGTTGACTCGTCTACCCTTTGGTGTGAGGGTTTGAAATTCGGGCAGAAATTAATGATGAATTTTAATTATTGTGATGGGTGTTACTATGTATATTATGTATTTACAAAAAAAAGTGTTTATGTATGTTTATAGCCGTTGTCTAGTACCCATAGTACAAGCTTTGCTTAGTTTGGGACTAGAGGCGCAGTGTAAAATGTCCAAGGATATTTATTTATTTATTTTCGTATTAATGATGCTTTACGAAGACGGGGTAATATTTTTCAGGGCTACCTGAAATCAGGTATTAGGCTGAAATAACTTTATGAGCTAATACTAAGTAGGATAGGTACCTGCATATTAATGCGATATAGCAATAGGATCTCAAATTATACTGCAACCTATATTTGTAGAGCTTAACAAAAGCACTTTAATAATTCTGGAAATGTATGGTATGTACCTAGGTACATAATGTATTTTTCTGTTGGGTGCCAAAGTTTTTATTATTTCGCTTTTTGATTTTTCATAAGGTGTGAAACTTTAAAGTCTAATATGGCAAATCGATCTGCTTTGACATTAACTTGTTTATTTCCTAATAAGGAATCAAATAAATAAACTATGCTCTTCTATTTCATAAACACACGACACCCTATTAAAGTTATGATTTATGTGCGTTTACGATCGTTGAGTTATTCACAGATCTTCGGTCGACTCTCGTTTCGGTGCTCTCTGGCAGGGATGTTACAGATATGAAGTTTCGGTTATGGATACGGTTACGGATATTAGAATAATATTATACCGGTTTCGGTTACGGTTACGGATATGAAATCATTTCGGATTATCCGAAAGTTTCGGATAATTTCGGTTACGGATATTAGAATTCTAAAAATGTATAATTCAAATAGCAAGATGCTGCGCGACCCATATACTTAGCCACTTTATGTACTACGACAGCATCTATGATAGTGGTAAAACAGATGGGGATATCAGATTGTGCCAGGGAATGCCAGACAAGTAACAAATATAAAAAAAAACCATTAAGATTTAGACTCCTTTATCCGAAACCTTTGAATCGGTTTCGGTTACGGTTACGGATATTTTTTATTTCGAATATCCGATAGTTTCGGTTACGGTTACGGATATCTATAACATCCCTGCTCTCTGGCGCGTCTGATGAGTTACAATCATCGTTAAACTCTGAGTGGGATTATTATATGCGCTGGATATGTCCATTGTGAAAATGGGACACACACCCACTTCGTGTGTTGTTGGCATTTACAAGTTCACTGCGCTATTGTTACCCATCGATATATTATTAATGTTTTAATATATCATGTTGTATTCGAATATACGATAATTTTATGCATGCACAATGTTACAAACAGAAGTGAAATAATAACTTAATAAAACAGGAAATAAACGCATAATAAAACCCTAAATACCTATTGTTACTATCGACCAAACCAATGTTAAATTCATAATTAAGTTGAGTTGAGTACCTACCTAAATTAAGTAATACAAAATATCGAAAATTCGGTAAGCTAAGTATACAAATTATGTACGTACATATACCAACGTCGGTATGGGAACGGATTGAACACCTGCCCGCAGCTTCCGATTGCTAGCTTGACTTCAGAAGGGTCACTCGGTTCACAGTTCACCCACCGACCGACAACACAATTGAAAACTAGTTTATAATTAATTCGATATAAATATGCACTAGTTTCGTGATCCGGTCCCTTTTGTTAAATAACCGATCGAATTTTTAACAGCGTGATTTATTGAAATTAACATAAAACGTTATGATAGTAATAACAATGGTAAATAACGGTTTTCTCACAAGATGTATCGGAATCAAAACTGGTAGCTGGTGAATATGCATATTTTATAATATTTAAATTACAATTTTGATCGTTACCTATATACCAGATAGGTTGTTTTCACCAGTCATACACCCGTATTCACAGACATTACTATGAGGTCTCACAGTGCGCGTGGACGCACAGGGTGACATATGAACCAATCACAGAGCTCTATTCAACGCTGTGCGTTCGATTTGCTGCTTCACTTAAGCAAGCATCGTTTCTGAATACGGGCGTAGACTCGCATCTTAGTCTAGTAGTTTTCTCTACAATTGAAAAGTATGTAACAGTAATTTATTGCGATAATTATGTATAAGTGGTCAGCTCTGATACATAAATGGATGAAATATACCCCATATTTACATAACTACAGATCACGTTGCTAAACTAACAACCAATAGGAAGTTGTTGACAGGTGTGTTGATATAGACGGAGATGCTTATTGCCCGGTGTTACCATTTTCCGTTGGCTATAATAGACTCATTGTGTACTTCGATATTTTGTAGAGAGATAGTTTATTACGATAAATAACATTACGAATTTAACGTTTTAGGTACTCTAACTTATGTAAAATATAAAAAGAATCCAGACAGAATATATTTATAACATAGAAATCTTGTTGACCACAAAAGTCCTTTCTGTGCCTATCTACTGATTTGTTTCTGAATATAAAGACTTCATAACTGACTTTAGCAAGGGTCACCAACTTGTATTTTAATACGGGACAAACAAAACACACAGAAAGCTTTTCTAACTTCTCGTATTGACATCCTTGTGTACCCAGGTTTTATAGCCAATCGGTGTCAGACAACAGCGTTGTATTACTTACTTACGGTAGGTAACGTATTTCACTTAAATTTTAAGGATTTTACCTAAGCGAATTAAAATAAGTAGTTTAATTAGCTTAGCCTTCATTATCGTTTTGATATAGTATGTTGAAAGTTGTTTGATGATAAAACAAAAAGCAATGTTATTGTAAGATTCAATAGGAAAAGTGGTGCTTGTAAAATAAAATAAAAGAGGAAAATCCTAGAAAATAAAGTCAGAATTAGGGGCACCGAACACTGAGTGTTTGCATTAGAGGCGCGGGCATATAACACGTGCTGAGGTCTGAGCACATACACATAGATGCTCAGGTATGTAAAGGGGAGCGCACAGCTGTTTCCACAAGAGCAACATAAACCGCCTGAGCTTGCTTGTGCAATGCTCGCCGACAGCACACAAATTGATATAGCCCATTCAAGAAGTTTCAGCTGTGCTTTTTTCAAATCGTCATCCTTTCCTGTACAAGTGTAAGATTGTAAATGGACTGATTGTCGCAATAAATAGGTACCTATGTATATTATACGTTTTTATGTTCATAGTTTTAATACTTTTAATTTCCAACGGCGCCGGTGATCATTAGATTTTACTCCAATGTAGTTAAAATCGACAATTTGAGCTATTTTTAACAATAATAACACAACAGTACTCATTATTCATCAACATAATATACAGTACGATTGCAGCAATTGATGCAGAAAGGCTTGACTATCTTCTATATTAAGCAGCATTATTTGAAGTGCCAACTCTAGATCTATCAGCTGAGTTGGCATTCGCTATTTCTCCGAAACGGAGATTTGTTATGGTTGTATGGCTATCTGAACATTGCCGTATACCTGTAGGTATCTATCTCAGCCGGTTTCTTATAAATTTGACGTTAGAACGAGATAGCGCCGATGTTGCAATGTTCCGCAGATCCTATTTTCATTGAGCTTCATAAAAGGGATCGTGAAAGATGAATGAAGGTCGTCATGATTTTACGACATTTTTTGTATTCCATGGTTCGGTGTGAATAGCTTTTATTTATTTTGTACAATAAAAAAACGATGTCATTGTGCGCATCAAGCTACCTACCTGTGTCGCAGCACATGCCAGTTTTTTTTGTTTGAATTGTTGTCAGCAAAATATGCTTTGTGAGTGCCAGCGCGCCGCCGCAAATCTGTAAATCTTGGGATAACTGAGACAAAGAATAATTAGAAGTTTCTATGCAATATCATTTCTCTTGTTAACGTAATGTTGCGTAAACGTCGTTAGATACTGGAGGCAGATAAAGCCTAGTCCCTGAACCCAGCTAACCTAATTGACAAGCGGAGCCCGCACGCTTCACATCATCGATCAACTTGACCACCTCACAATCGGCTTACGAAATTCACATTCGTCTAGATATGGATCCTGCCACAATTACCGTAACAGTGGGAGATTATTCCTGTTTTTGCAGCTATAATGGTTTAGTATACTTGATCTTTACTAATAAATCGATTTTTAAGTCAATTAAGTACAAAGTAAGTTCACTGACTAAAACTTGCTTAATAAACGTTTCTAAGTGTAAACCTATTATTCTGCGTAATTCGTGCTATCTTGCGCGTAGTTGCGCATAACAAAGATAATTTAACTGAGACCTATAAGTAATAATGAACGCATACTGAAGCGGTATCAAAACTGGACACCGCTTCCGCAATTTTGCTCTGATTGCAAACAATGGAACAAGTGGCGGGGCGGCGTCGGCCACTGGCTTAATAAATAATTTACAACGAGTTACTGGAGTGGCAACCGCTCTACGTAAGCTTCGTTACTTCATTAGCCATATTAAAGTGTTAACATGAACCTCATTTAGTTGTTAGTTTAGCTAGCAACAATTAAATCAACAATAAGCTAGAAACTGTACTCTCCTTGGGTTCTATAGTTTGAAAAATTCCCTGTTTGGCATGGAGCTTAAGGTATTGCAAGGCTTAAATTAACATGATTTTCCGACCCTAAACACGTAGATAGCCTGTTACGGAGAGCATTTTAAGCCGTTGGGTACCTATCAAACCTTGTCAGACATCTATCTATAGTTGCTCGATAAAAATTCACAGCATAGTTTGTGCAAAATTTCAGATTATAAGCAGCATAAAACTGTAATCAAGGTTACTTTTTTAAATATAACGAGTTATAAGCTTTTGGTTTATAATGAACTAGCTTTCCGCCCGCGGCTTCGCCCGCGTGGAATTTTGTCTGTCACAGAAAAACTTTATCGCGCGCGTCCCTGTTTCAAAAACCGGGATAAAAACTATCCTATGTTCTTTCCCGGGACTCAAACTATCTCTATGCCAAATTTCATCAATATCGGTTGCGAGGTTTAAGCGGGAAAGCGTAACAGACAGACAGACAGACAGACAGACAGACAGACAGACAGAGTTACTTTCGCATTTATAATATTATATTATAGTTGGGATGAATGTTATGCTATTAGTGCATAGTTGCAGGAGCCGTCATGTCGCGCTCGTCGGTCGTGGCCGGAGAACAATCGGCTGCTGGCGCCGCGCGATCCGATCTGCGCGTTCTCAATTAGGTACAAGTTGAAGGCTGAATTTGAAATCATTTATCGATATAAGTAAGTCAGTTTTTTGTTTTTGAGCTGTCATATGTTCCGTTTCCACCTAAATCCTGGAGATTTTTTTAGCATCAGAGGAAATTAAGTACGAACAGTTAACCCCGAAACTCCTTGATTCTCATATTAGGGTGCTTTTTCTTCATAACTTTGAAGTTATACTTACTCGTTACGTGTTAAATAAAACTGGCTGTTGCTGCTTTAAAGCGTTAAGTCCTCAGTCACCCCAACATTACAGCTTTTAACTTGGACTGCCTTTGAATAGGAGCAGAATTGCTTACAATCGGCTCTACACGCAACTAACAATACCTATTATGCAGTTACATCATTATTTCTCGATCCAGACAGGAAAGTAATGAATTACAGTTAATCGACGTTTAGGTATACCTACAATATGTAAACAGAATTTAAAATTATAACCATAACATAATAAAGTTGAGCAACAAAAAATCTAACTTCGGGCTTAATCAATCTTGTCAATTGTGTCCATCATTTGTTCTGAATCAGCAAATTAAATTGCATGAGGTTAGTGGTCGGTATTGGATCGGCAATCGACAGATAGTGCCTGTAAACACGTCGTCTGTATCGCAACAATCTATTTATAATCACCGGCCGGCGAGACCACTGTGTGTTAAATGTCTGATATTTACGATTACGAGCATGAGACGCCGGCTCTAGTGATGTCTAGTTGAATATCGATATTATCGAATCAATTTTAGGTACGATAAAAGCAACAAAATTAATAATTTGATGTTGATTAACCAATAAAGTACATGATTGACTAAACTACTACTACTACGAAATTAATTGTAGCTACGAAGACTACGAAGAGTATGACTGCTTTATTTATTGATTAAAGAATGACGTTTCGTAACATCAAACATTAATAAGTATACTCAAATAATACCTACTTAATTACCAATGTCCACAGAAAAATTTAATGCAAACTTATTTTACCTACTTCTATGTAGGTACTTCGATTAACTCAGACCATAAAAAAGTTATTACAACAAACAAAAGATTTTCTAATTATGCCTACGCAAGTATTGATTATTAACTTAACCAATCATTATTCAAAGGCATTTAAACAAAAAAGCGTTAACTCGTTAGAGTGTGATGCGTTGAAGTCTTTTCATTGAGTCGTAGGCGCTACGAGCGCGCGAGTACACACGTTAATTATCACTTGTCCATCATTACGCAAACGCAAAACGGTTTCGATTCAGTTACATGCATCTCTGTCACTCAACCGGGGAAGCTCGTATGAGTGAGAAGGACCTCAGAGCCGAAATATCGTAATCGTTTTGTGGAGTGACCCGCTGGAGATATCGACACGTTTGGGCGAGGCACTAATCTCGGAACGATTAGCGCACCCGCGGCAATACGGCGCGCACGTGCGCCGCCAGCCGGTGAGTAAGCTCCTAGTTACACTCGACAACTTTACCTTTACCTCTCACAATACTACAACCGACAAACACAACCTTTACCGCGCAACGTTAAAGCTCAAAACGCAGCATCCGCAATCACAAACAAACGCAAACTGTGATTTGTTGTAGCTACACCGGCCCTTAGCACAACTATCTCTAGACTGTCACGCAAACAAAATCCGAGTAAATAGTCTATAAGAAAATGTATAGTTGAGGATAATTGACTGGTCATTATCTATTGTAACTTGATTTTAATTGAGCAAATATTTTTTACGCGAGCTTTTGCTCTGATAGATGCGACGTGGAATGATCTGAGAATCCATTTATGAGGTCGGAGGTCAGCGCCTATTATTGTATAAAATGGTATTGTTTGTCTTCATTTAAATTCCGATACAGTTTCGATCTACTGTCAGATTAGGAATCAATTAAACTAAAATATGTAAACAAGGTTAAAGAATTCACAGTATTTTGGTCAATTAAGTACACTATTGCCCGTTTTCACCATCAATCCCTAATTTTTAAGTGACCCCTTTGAAAACAAAATTCCTGATATAAGTGTTATACTATAGAGGTCACCTAAAAATTAGGGGTTGATGGTGAAAACGGGCATCGTTCGTTTCAGCCAAATGACGTCCACTGCTGGACAAAGGAAACGGGCATATATCAACTAAAATTTTATGGTAAGCTATTGTTTTTTACTACGAGTCAAGACTACGAGTATTATTGTTTAAGTTAAAAACTTAATAAAACTATAGCCAAATCTAAGCAAACTAAAAGACATAAAAGTTTTTTCACAAAAGTTTTTGACAAATTGATTTAGCAGGTGCAAAATTTGGCAACATTGAGGCGTGAAAAGTTATTACGCGATAAAATCTCGCATTTTGCCTATAACTCCGAGCCGGGTGTTCGGAACCGTTACAGTTCATGTTCAACAATAGAGCTCGCGCCGAAAAAAATCCTGATTCAAACTGTGGAGCAGATCACCTGCACGTGTACATCTGGGCGACGGCGACCCCGTGACGTCATCAGATCATCGCTGACGATTGTCATATGCCTGCTTACGACACATCGCTTCATGTAAAATATACTTACCCATACTAATGGTGTTATGAAAGAGCGTGGAAATTAGAAGAAAGTGGTCGACCATACCGCTGTCTTAATTAGGCATCTACACTGTAACATTTGCGCATAATGTTGATTTCTATTGTCTGAAACATTTTAGAACAAATTAATTAATTAGGCCATGAGCTTGTTTATGGAAAGCATTTTTTGCGTATCTAATCAGTTTTAATGTATTTTTGTTTCAATTACCATGCAACACGTAAACCATGAAGAGCACTGTCAATTAATTAGGTTTCGATGTTTGTGCGTGACCATGTGTAAAGATACAGTGCAGTATAGGGTGTTGGTAGAGTTACTCGTTACTTTATGCTAGAAGATATAAGGATGAAAGTGGTGGATTAACTTTGCTTCTGACTGTACCGCGTACCTGTGAGCCGGCGGGTGCGAGCGATTAGCCACGCTCATCACGTCACTGCCCCGACCACCCCTTCGATCTCCCACCGCAATCAATTTGTTTTCATTAACCAACTCCTATTTACATCAACTAATGACGTTAAGATGATTCTTTACAATTTCATTATATCTAAATTAAACGAATACAGATAAAAACAACAAAATTAACAAATATTTTTTTTATTAAAACATTTTCATTAGTTGGAATTTGAACAATCAAAGGTTGGAATGTTAACGGTCTCACGTCGCTACACGATTCGGAGTTATTTTAAAGGACAATGTTCCCGCTATAAATGTAACAGAAACCATTAACTAAAACTACTTCCTTTGAAGATTAAAGAGTTACGTATCGAAATCGTTTAAACATTATAGGTTTGTATTGTACAGTGCGTTGTGTTAACTTAACCCATTATTACATTTTTGATCCCCTCATTAGGGAACAATTGGGGATTTGAATAATAAATAAATAAAAATATTCTCATGAACTTAAAGAGTTCGGAATCGTTTCACTTGAAGTTCACAGGGGAGAGCGATTTGGAGGTACCAATTGACAAAACAAGTTGGTATTAAAGCAAATTGCACCCATTATGCGGAACCAAACTCGACGCCGTAAGGTAATTACTGCGGGTCGACCTAACTCTTCCACGTATTGGAATGCCTTAGTGTTTTTTGAAATCACAATATAATTATATTTAACACCCCGCAATTTTTATTCACTGAAGGTACCAAACATAACTGTAACACGAGAGCGTTAATAAACTTTAAAATACTTATACCTCATTATAATAATACAAAGATGTTGTTTGTTACTTCCAAATTATGATTGTTATTTGGTGTTCTGACGTTCTTAAAAATAATTTATATTGCACATTACGTTCAATATCAATTGAAAATCCGCTCCACTTAAAGAAAACAAATGATCAGAACTTGTATCAATTATAATGAATTCTTGGTCGAGCACAAATGGCTATTACCCGGTTCTTTGTCAAATAAGATAAGAGGCGAGCTTTGCGACGGTAAATAAAAGATAGAAAGTGGCTTTATTTTAGTACCAGAATAGAATCTGAGGCGAAGTGCACCGCCGGTGCATTGTGGCACGTAGTTAAGTTACCTCTATATTCCATTCCATTTTTGCACTTTTATACTATGGAACACTACTATAAAATACAATTTATTGAGCAATTGTTGATAATTCGGATGTTTATTCATACATGTTCACATAACTACAAGTCTGCTACGTAATTTTTTTTTCGTAGCATAGCTACGAATTACCGCTTACACGTAAAGTAAAACATCCTATTTTCATTTAAAGCTTATTTTATGACTTAATTAAGGGTAAAAAAAACGGAGATTGGGTTACCAATTTACATTATCCGATTTTGGTTCCTACCTAATCGTACATATCCTTAATTTTATACAACGTGCTAATAAAACAGTTACATTATGCTGTTGTTAGTTTCGAACGCCATATAAGTACCTACTTTCTTTATAAACAATGAATCGTTGTTATTACGATTGAGGTATTTGCGCAGCGTGTGTCAAGTTAAGTGAATCTTCGTTGCGCAGGCGGCGCGATAAAGCGGCGCGCATGCGCTAAGTGCGCCGATAGCGCTGACGAATCAATCCCGCCGCCCACGCACTCTGTCGCCGCCGCGCCGCCGTCGCTGTCTTCTACCAACACCCTGGATTTCCTTAACAATCTAATTTAAAATAATACGCGAGAGAACCGGTACGTATCACAGCAGCTATTTATTTATTTGCTTACTCGAACGCTGTGATGGCTTGAGTTAATAGAATAGATTGTGTTTGCCCCCAGATCTATAGAGATGTATGGCTATTACCTACTGTAAATACGTTGCTGATTAGCTACATTTAGTTAAGTTTATTGGGAAAGCTTTTTTATAGTAAGTACTTTAAAAGTGCATATGTGCGGAAATAAATAAACACAAATATAATTCTCTTTTAATTTTCCACTGTTATGATTTATCATTTATTATACAAACTTAGAGGAACCCATTTCTACCAGCTTACTCGCATTAGGCAAATAATCAAACCTTCAGAGGAAGAATGCTATTCCCTGAACACCAAACTTAATTAAAACAATCGCAATTCCGAGTCTAATAAGTATAATCTCGAATTCGCCATAATAATTATCTGCCTTTAAGTGATTCTTTTAACTCCTGTTTTGCGCACACAAAAGAGAAATGCAAGCGAGATTACATGTTAAATGCGCTTATGGGCGCAAAGGAGCCGCCGGCTAGGGCTGCTATCTAGCATTTAGACACATCGTCTAGTTAGCTGGTGAAAGCTGTTAAAGTGTTGTTCATGGACTACCTATCTTCCAGGTTTGTCATCATCAAAACACCATACAAAAGCCAGCAGCCTGTTTTGGTGATAAAGGTATCGAACTACAATACCATAACTGCTGCAGCAAATCTCGTTAAAGTGTTAACACCGTCTTGAAGTTTTACACAATTTGTTTTGTTACATATCTGAAGTCTTGGGCGTTTATGGTAAGTCATCATCATCATCATTTCAGCCACAAGACGTCCACTGCTGAACATACATAGGCCTCGCCCAAGGACTTCCACATCGCACGGTTTGGTAGCGGCCTGCATCCTGCGCCTTCCTGCTACCTTTATTTATGGTATGTACGTATTTATTAAATGTATGCATGCATATCTGTATACGTATAAATATAGTCGCTGTAGTAACAAGATTTTCTAAGGAGCTTTCTACGTATATTTGTAACTTTAAAACTTTTTGTATTATTGTGGTCGAATTTAGAGGAGAATAGTGCATATCCTCGTTAAAAATTAAATGTTAGCCCTAGTGCTGAGCGAGCGTAGGAGCCTAATGCAGTGTCTATGTACAAGAGAGCCGGCGGCTATCGCAGCCCGCGCCGATACTCGCGCGGAATTACAATCGATTACCCTTATCCACCGTGCTTTTAAGAGCCTTCTTAATCAGGAAAGGACAATCACCATTTTCAGTATGCGCACCTGACTTTCCAAAATGTCTAACATTGTTTTATTTTGGGAGATAAATTACTATCCTAAACAAAACAATATTGTTCTATCTAACAATAATTAATTTACTAAAAATACTTGATCGTGATTCGTTAGGATTGTGTGGATTATGTTATTAATTAGTGAGACTAGTCCTAGCTCTACAAGTAGTAGAGGCACGTGATGGTCAGTGCCTATTTTTGGAAAAGTCTGCCAATAAGAATTTTTTGATCCAATAGGTTTTTGCTCGTCGGAGTTATTGTCTCTACCTACATATTGGCTCTACATTCCTTGGTACAATTGTAAAATTGTTTCTTTGTGGATAATGGAAATTTTTTGTCGTTTACAGAACACATCAAGTCAACAGGATCTACTTCTGCCTTAATTTGATTATTATCATTGAAATAGTGACCTTTGCTCAGTATTAATTTGACTGATCGAAACAATCATCAAGTCTAACTTATATGGCAATGTATTGTCTGCACCTACTTTGTAAAATCTATTAACACCTAGGCGTTAAGACAATTGCAATACTTATAAGAGGCTCTCCAATAAGACACGGTTTCACAACAAACTATTGTGCAGATAGTGCTACGTATTCATTAATTGAAAACTGATTGTAACACGGTGTGTGGCAACACCGCCAGCAAGCCACAATTATCTCGTCACAGTTCCGAGATCAATCAAACCATATCACGTTATGTGGGTCATTAATTACTGTAAACAGTAATTACTTTAATTATTCCTGACAGTCTTTGTGTAAAGTCGTGAAGTCGCAGCACGCCGCCGAAGGTCGCAGTAGGTTGCAATAAAGACGACTCGAGAAAGGTGATCGTTTTGCCCCTGTCAAACGATCTTGCCAGTGTCAGCGAGAAATACCTTTATTGTTGCGAAATTAATAATAGAGATCTAAGCAATCTTCACAGAAAATATTATGGTCAAATAGCTTAAAAGAAGTAATTTGTAACGGCTGCATTGCATAGTGTTTTATAGGAATAATTAAAGCTTTGGGTCATAAGTTTATAACACAGTGATATAACAAAATAAGCATCTATAGACAGCCCTTTTCAGAGAGCTGCTGTATCCTAAAACAGAAACATTTTGAGTTGTTAAACATAATGTTTAAAATTAGATTCCATTATAACCAATAATTGAGCAACTCCACGCTCACAATCATAGTTATCCGAAACCATACCTCATTTTATGGGGTAATGCTCGGTTGTTAAGGTTTTTTAATGGGGCTTTTTTGTTTTAGCGAGTAAACGCTAAATTGCTACCTTGTGATAATAGTCACCTGGGGATAGAATAACATAACAAGGTGTGAATTTTCGTGGTTTCTTACGTAAACTGCGGTCTTGTAAGATTTATGTGCGGTTTCGGTGATTCCAAAGGAGTGTTATTTTTTATTCGATACACCTTCATTCATGTTGGTGTTTTGTGCAAGAAATTCGTATTATTTAAGTATATTCCAGAATGATGTAGGTAATTTTTGGGACTGTAATGATAAGAGTGCTTAAATTATTTCGAAAAAGTTCTACTATGCCCAAGTGACACTATTTAATTAGTTAGTTTCTAAAAACAAGTGCGTACCTATACTCGTACCTACTTAAAATAAAAAATAATTTTAATTTTGCCATTTATAATTTTTAAATTTATGCAAAAATTGGTATTACCTATTAGTTAGCGAAGTAAACAAATTGTTTTCTGTAATAGAACTAGGTTTTTAAATTGCATGATTTCTGAAAGCGACAAAGCTCTTATGCTGTGACCGAGTCATTGCTTTTTTCAGAAAGGCTCTACGAACTGAAGATTAGAGAAAGCGATCAGCAGCAAGTCTAGAAACCTTACTCCCACCCAGTTAGTTTCGCCACTGGGCGCTAAACGCGGGCAGATTAGTCAAACATATTCTACGTTGCTTTATTAGACTTTACCAAGGGGTACCGGTTCACACTATCGTCTAACCCTCATCTGCAGCTACTTATATCTCGACTTTGTACCTAAATCCTATATTTCGAACAAGTCTATTTCAGATAGACATATCGGCACGGGTGCATGCTTAGAAAACCTTAAGGATGTAAAAATTTTCTGGATAAGAAGAAATATTCGTCATTTAAAAAAGCCATGTTGTTTGTTACTGAAAGAAAACTTGTATTATTTTTGTGGTTTCAGATCTGCTGAGAAACTTTTGTGCCAGTTGTCTGAGTTCGCCCTGTGACAAATGCTTTTCGTGGTAAGAACTCTAGAAAATTATCAACAGTACAGTTTCAGTTAGTCGTGTGGTTCCCCAGGCGAGCTCTACTGGTCTGGTGACTTGAATATAGAGCAGAACGGGGTGTCGAGGGCCGGCGGCGTGCGTGCCCCGTGAGCTGTCAGCCGTACCATCAGGTGATCTCCGACTCTCCGTGACTCAACGGTTACTAACGAACCGGTGCGGCGCGTGCTTCATTGTGCCGCATTATCTATCATTATCTCGCTTAGCCTACATACGGACGTATTCAATAACGCATGTAGCAATATGAAACGTAAAACACTAAACTTTTAATAAAGAGAATGATTACCGAAACTTGAATTGAACCAGATTAATGCGTTGTGCAATTTCAACCTCTTTGTCATGAATGCTTATTGCGATTATGTACGTAATAGGTATTGTCAGTGTTAGATTAATAATTCGCATATTCAGTTCGGTAACTGTCGATTTATGATTAATGAACCAGTATCTTGATACCTATCATATTGTTCTGCTTGATTATGAAAAGGTATGTGAGGTGATCACAGCGGATAAAGACGATTCCTTCAGGGAAAGCTCTCTCAGAAATAATAACGTTGCCTAGATGTTAAACAACATACCTACAGTACTATTGGCAATATGGTCTAAAATAAACAGTTTACTTTTTTCGAACGACTTTAACGCGCTTTATACGATTTAAATCTTTTTACCTGAAAAAAATAAAAATATTAACAATAAAACTTTCATAGCTTTGACATAAACATACAACATCCATCCGCAGCTTAGCCACTTTAGCCATTAAAACGTAAAAGAGGGACAGAGTTATAACTTTCGCATAAAATATTAGTATCGATTACAGAGTCATCACACAACGGCACTTTGAGAAAGATATTATATAATTTATGCAAGTAAGTAATTTTATTTAATCTTTATAGTTCCTTTAATTATAGACTTGAACTGGCAAACAGTTAGACAATTCAATGGGAAGAGTTTGTAATTACTTAACGGGCTTTTGTCTAGAGAAAGTCGTAAACAGGTGCTGATGTTGCGATGCTGCAGTGATGCGGTGTGATTGCAAGTCGCTGCTGCCAATAGCGCACTCACCTCACATAAAGCTTGTTTTACGCTGGTTCAACTTCAACATAAACCCGGGGTTATTAAATTGTAAGATGTAAATATAAATTGGTTAATATGAGAATACTAATCACTTGAAAGTATATGATAGCGATAGAGTTCAAACATTGCAGATTTTTATACTTGGAACAAACTGTTGTCAACTTACCTTCTGAAGTCTCATGTAGGCTGCATTCAGTAGTTACTTTGTACTCGTAGGTTTATGTTTTGAGTATCATCAATCAATCGCAACATGGATGATTTAAAAATAATCGTTTTATGGTATGTAGGTACTCACTTATACATTTTAGATGCGATGATGTAGAGATTTAATGAACCAAAATAGCCTAAGTAGGTATGCATTAGAGTTATTCACGCAAGCGCGATATCGTCGCGCATGTGCACGCCACTAGCGCACGCACACAGTCTGAGCGAGATCCGTAGCAGGTGAAAATAAATCACTGACAGATTAGACGCACTCGCCGTGGCTCGGGCTAAACGTTTACGGGCCATGATTAATTCCATTAGGTCCACCTCATGATACTTATCGATAGTTATTACGTTTCATTAGCGTTGTAAACTATCTCTACCGTCAAAGCGATCAATCAAGGTGTTAAGTAGAATCACCGGCGTTTTCGGACTCAAAGTGGCGATCGCGTCTATTTATTAAGGTGCCGATCGATCCATAACACCTGCCATCGATATCCAATCATAACATATTCTATGAGGTGCCAGCGCATTCATCGGGCCTTTAAATCATCGCTTTACTTACAGGGTGTTCTTTTAATGTTTAAACGTCAGCCATTAAAGAGCTGTTAATAGAGTCGTGCGGCTATTCATCATTTTAATGTTCCTCGAAGAAAATGCAAAATATACTAAGTATTAGGTAGTTTATATGTATTTACTGTAGAGTATTACGGGCCTTGTGATTAGAAATGTTTATTATGATTGAGGTTTGATGAATTAATGTGTCATTATAAGTGATGACTGGGATAAAAGCTAATTAAAAACCTTAGCCGAGCTATGTACGAGTATTAGGGTGTCCCTTATATGGCCGAAAAAAAATTTTTTTTAGATATTGTAATGCATACCCCCTATTTCTTTTCGTACTACTCAGACATACTTAAATACAAAATTTCATCTTCCTACGTCAACATTAACCCGTGCCGACCGAGCTCTGAAGATTTTGAAAAATGCTGGTTTTACCCCTTTTATTTAGTAGCTAAATCAATTAAAATATTTAATTTTTAAAAAATATTTATAAAAAGAAGATAACATTACAGATCAGACAATATATTTTAACTTTGAGAGACCCTTTTTTACATTCTGGATACAGATTTCCACGCTCCTGAATATTGGCCTGATTTTTGCTACACTGTGCGTAGCAAAAATAGCTTTTGCTCTTCCTTTGCAGTGATCAAACCATGAAAATCTTGCATAAGCTTTATAGCTCCTTCAGCTGTATCATTAACTACCCCTAAAAAGCACTTTTTTGCCTTTAAATAGGCAACATCTTTATCTCATCTAGAAATGGGACTCTGGGGGAAATTCTTATCAATTTTCAATCGAGAAAATAAATTTATACTCTTGACAGACACAAAATCACTCAATGGTTTTCCAGCAACAATAAATAAGGCAGAATTATTATCAATTAATTAAAAACAGGATGAAAAATTAGTACTAAGTCCTATTTACCATAGAAATAATCGTACCTTCTTCAGATGGAATGTATCTCTTCCCAGAATCATACATACTCTCTCTTTGTACTTTTACTACAATATTGACGGTGTTTGTTCATTACCTTCATCATCAAAGAGTGATAAAACGGCAATTTCTTCTGACATGAAGTACCAAAGATGTTGACTAAACTTGCTTAGGGCTGCTTTGGAAATCATTTTGTCAACACTCTCATATACCTTTTGGAAAGTGGATGTCAAGAGTTCTTTAAGGCTTTTATCAGAGCTGGTAAGCTGGTCGTGATGTCCTTGCGTTTGTATAGAATCTTGCGTAGCAAGAGATGACGATAAACCTCCGAAAAAATTTGCTCTATTGTTTTATTTTTATTTATTTAATTTTCTTTGTCCTTGGACTTTCTACTTTCTTAACTAACTTTTTGTGTAGACCTTAACACCCTGGACGCCTTGGTTTTATTTGCTTTTGTAAAAATATTTTATTTGTTTTTAAATACTCCTCACCGCGGCGCTTATAAATCTTGATTTTTTTAAATATTTTTTTTTTGCAACTCCCTCCAAGCATGGTGAAGATCCGCAAGTTTTTTTTACACAGTTAGGCTCTGGTAGGAATGATAAGATTAGAGCTTTCAAATGAATGATAAGATTAGAGCTTTCAATAACATTTAATTAACTTCGAAAAATATGTTAAAAAATACTGCAAAAACTTGACGATTAACGGTAACTTTGTGCCTGTTATTTGATAAATTTACGTCCCCGACTAAGAAAATACTTTTTTTATTGCTTCTTAATTCCACAGCCATCTTCTAAATGTCAAACAATAGGTGTTAATCGCGAGATTAATTGAGAACAAATGATAAATACCGCGAATACGCACCGCTACTGCCGCGCAACATGTTTCGATGCAAGTCGGCACGGGTTATCGTACTCCAAATAAGGTAAAAATTTATTTCCGAGTGTTTTAGAGGCAAACAAACAAAACTAAGACCTATGCGTTAGAAATTTAAAACTTTGAAAAATAAGGGACACCCTAACGAGTATGTACTAATAAAATTCGATGAATTTGTTGTTAATAAAATCATGAGAGTTACTGGATTTTACAATTTTTTTAAAATAGAGCTGCATGTATAATGAAATCCGAGTTTTCATCCATGGTGATGACGTGCTGATTTTGATGATAAGGATAAATAACAAAACAAAAACTATGAAAATTCATAAAATAAAAGCACTGCACACTGTTACTACAGTGTGAACGATTAGATGAATTATAATACGTAAAACGTGCCAAGGAAATGCCTGAGATTTAACGTATCAACTTTATGTTGCAAAAAGTCAAATAATAACTACGTCAGCAAAAAGCTTCTTTATAAATTGAGACAGCGAAATGTTTTAAATGAAATTGAGCTCATTCGAGCTTAACATTTTACCGACCGTAGGTAGGTATATGCCAAAATGCTTTCTTAATCTACCTACTTAAACTAAAGCAAATGTATTTAATATTATGCAAATGCGTCGTGGCTTAAAAGTGTACATTGCAAAGAAGTCGATCGCGACAGGCCGCGCGTGACTCGATATGACAACGGGAGCGCACGGGCCGCTAGCCTTCTACAGCCTGATACCGTTCATATTTACAAACAAATATTAATTACTCAGCCAAAACATGCCACAATTAAATGTTGTGTTGTGAAGTGAATAAATGAATTGCATTGTAAATTGCAAATGGTTTAAATACGTATATCTAAGTATAGATCCATATACGTGAAAAGTCGAAGTAAGAACAAAAAATTTCTGGATTATTGCCTTAATTTCAAGACTTTGTAGGGATTCTCAGTAGTGCTGTACCTAAACCATGTTTCGAATCTATTTTGTTTTCAATCACGTTAGGCATCGTCATTTGCAGTTTCCTGAAAAACGAAAAGTATAAAAATTCAATAATATAATTTATTACCTACTGTGTTAGAAATTATTGATGTCGCTAACAAGAGTCTCTACATTCTTACTTCGATCATACTCGTAGATAGAATTCTAAAAGTTTGGTCCTGTTTGTTGATTCTATAAAGTATCCGCTTTCCTCAGGCATCCACTGTAAAAAGTTAAAAGCTCCGGGACAAGTCGCGAGTCGCGGCCGCTGTGACATTTGAAAGCATTACCGCGCAAATTATTGCTTCAGTATTAATCTGGATCCTCAACCTCCATTCGTGTAAACGACGAACCGAAAACGTTAGTCACGATCGGAAGATTAATAATTTGTTTTTTATGCGATGTCGCCGAGATTACCGGGCGGGCTCGACGACGCGTTTTCACAACGCGCGATGTATACCGGTGCAAATAAGGAGGCTAAGTTCACCATCACGACGTCGCTACTCAACTTTCGACTGCGGTCATCGATTAAAAATCACTTGCGACAACATTGGATTGATCGATGTAGCCCTTGGCATTTGTGCGATATAACGGCACACCAACAATTAGATGACACAGATAGTTAGCGAGCTGCTGAATCGACGTGGTTTATTTGATTAAATGAATCTTAAAGTGCGACACAATTAGATTACTTTATGCTCTGACCTGAGACTAAGAATAGAAGGCAATCTCCGCAACTAAGCGAGTGGAATTAGCCGCGCGCATTTATCCAGATGCCTTTGAAACGGCTTTGCAGTAGCATTTTTTGTTGCATAAACAACCGTAAAACGAGTAGCTTCTTCTTAATAAGTTTACATGAGAACGGGTTAAGGCGACCGCACGTGGATAGCCGCGCGGTCGGCACATCAAAGCAAACACTCGTTTAAGCCAATTGTTGCGTGCCGGCGCGCGCGCAACTACAACGTGTAATTATACGGTTATAGGGCGCACCCCCGCTCAGCGCCCGGCCGCGGCTGGCCTGCCTCAAAAAACAACCATCTGTTGAACCACAATCGGGATAACGCCTGCTGGGTCAGTAATTGACCGCCGACATAGTGTTTTTAAATTGAAGTTTTTATGATATCCACAAATGGGTAAATATTAGAAATAGGTCAATAGACAATTTAGGCGTTTTAATTGAGTCAGAGTTGTCGATTAATCACGCTGTATGTGTTTTGATGACATTATTAGCGCTGATAAATGTAGCTATTCTATTTATCTTAGATGGCCGTAAATAAAAATGTTACTGCCACTCAATTTTTTCTGCAAGTAGGCATTACCTGCAATGCAAGTTATGTAAGAAGGTTAATATGAAATGTAGTAAAATCGATTTATGTTTAAGTAAACACATCTTTTATATCAGTAGTTAATACCTAGGAGCTAAATTCATTTTTTGTTTGTTACTTTCTTTAATAATTATTAACAAACAATCAATTCCTAAAATCAATAAACTCTGAATTCATTCCAATTATTAAGGAAGCAAAGAAAACTCTAATTAATTAATTTGTTTTTAAGTCCAATAAAAACAATCCGTAGTCAATTAACTTTTTGTTTCCAAATCCGTTATGGTAGAGTCTGCGGTCGTGTTTTTGGGACAAAAAGTTGCTGCTGTTTCTGTATCATATTAATATTTTAATAGTATAATTTAAATCAATTTCCGCCGCATCGCCTAACCCTTTTAGTCAGGGCGTTACAAGCATTTATATTATAATAGTGTGTAATCGGCTGGTGGATCTATCAGCCGCGCCACCTGTGATTCCGAGGTGATTTCTGACCGTCATTCATGACTCATGACGAACCGTGTAAATTATGAAATAGTATTTTGGACGGTTATTAAAGTACAATGTTCGAATATAACGCGCGTGGTAATGATGATCTAAAGAAGGAAAACTCATACCAAAGAATATATGCCTTCCATTTCGGTGAATTTCTTTTATTTGCCAAAAACTGACAACATCTTCTTACTGATCATCTAATATACTAGCTGTCAGCTGCCGTAAATAGTAATTGCTTACAAAGTAATTGACTATCACTAGCAGTCAGTACAATAACATTTTTAAACAGGATTAAGTATGTTGTAGTCATTTGTTTTTAGAAAACAGTTTTTAGGTTCGGAAATTTCCGGCAATCTTTGTTAGAAAGACAAAACTTAAGCCAGATGTTGTCGTGTGAACGGCGACGGAACAGCGTCCCGCTGTCTGAGTTTAGTGTCCCATTTAAGGAAACGCACTTATAAAGTAATTAAAATCAGGTGGTGCCGTCAAACATTGTGGAACTGTTGCCACCACGTGCTCCACAAACAATGGCAGGCCTGGCCTCGAGTCATTGTTCCGGGCGCAGTAAGGCACCGACTACGCACGCTCCGCGGCTGCGGCGCAGGTGGCGCGCAGATATCCTTGTTTTAAATGAAAGTCGATTGTTTCTGTTTTACGGTTATTAGTCAACAGTCGCTAGACCCTTCGTAACATTGTCCCTGAGAAAACCTTTCATTCCAAAATGTGTTGTGATCATAAAGATCTATTATGTTATGCTTATCTAAAACGAGAAGATGACACAGTAACATTGTTCAATATTCGATGTCCGAGCTATTACGTGGGTAAACTATTAATAATTTCGGGGATCATTAATCAAGCTGAGGTCAAAACTGTGCGCGGAATCAGAATGCTCACTCCGCGCATTTTTATTTATGAATTGTTTTAACCTTAGATATCATTAAGCGTGGAAGTGAACTAGGCTACGCCGGTGGGCGCCGGAGTGACACGCAACAACGGATTATTTCGACGGACTATTTATAACGTGCGGCTCGCAGACGCGGATTGCGGACGATGGAATCTGCTCCTTTGTCATTGGAGCAACCTGTTCCGGCGGGTCCGAAGTCACGGAGAGCACAATGTAATATAACGGGCCACCTGATTAACCGCCATTCCGCCCAGCTATGCAGATATTGCCGCCGCCGCCGCGCTCCGATCACTGATCATATTAATTTCAAATGATAGATCGCTTTTATAGAGTTAAAGCCTTATTATGATACAGATAACAATATCAAGGTTACTGAACTTTCTATCGCTTTATGTAGTCATAATAGAGTACGGATGACGTTGCTATGATCGATTAAGTACTGTGGGAAAGAAATGCTCAAGTGTATGGATGTATCTTTTTTTTAATTTGTAACGAGAAGCGTTTACGTTTCTCTTCCTCCGTTTGTTTTTTGCTCCAAGTTTTTTCGTACGTGATATAGTAGCAGGTGTAAGGGCATACAGATTTCACACTGAGTAACATGTACTTATTTTATGCAATTTATTTGTAGTGTATTTAAACAATTACTAGATTACCTACTTGGACAATACTAAAAAAGTTTAGAAAGCATTTTGGATAAAGAGCATGATTATTATTATAACTCAGGAACAATGATACTGTAACCCATAATTTTGATTTTATCTAGTAGCAACTAGACGTTTAAACCGATTAAGAAAATTATTTGGCTGCAGAATTTTGAAATTTAATTGTTCAAAATACCTATATCAATTGCATTTATTGTAAGTGGTGTGTACTACAAAGCCAAGGGTATAGGTAGCATTTAACTTAATTAGATCAAACTGAGAGTCTATTTCGAACATAACGTAGAGTTGGGAGCCCTACTGTTTTGCTGTTTTCAGTTTTCAACCCCTTAAAGCTTTACGTGCTTTAGTTGCAATAATTTTGCAAGAATTGGTTACGTGTATTGTGATCGGATATATTTTTTTATTTCTTATGTGACAGTCAATTTTGTCATCCAAGTAAGTTTTTTCACCCGATTAAGGCGGCGCGGGGACAGATCCCCCAAATCCGGCATTCCATCAATATGTAACACTCTCGTAAAAAGGGCACCTTTCGCAACATCCGCTCGGGATTATTCTCACGAGACAGGTAGCTGCTTCCGCTGAATCGCTTACGCATTAAATCAGAACATCGGGATAATTACAATGCTTATTATTGTAACTGTATCGGTCAGGTAACATTCTCCACGATCGCATACAAAAGATTAAGGGACAAGAGCAAAAACTCAATCCCAAACATAACCCCTTCTCAAGACTTTCTAAGAAAGGGTTAATGAATAATAAAAAATGATTTAATCAATGCACCCTCATCCTCCCGGAACTTTTTTGCACATTAAAATTAGTGCTTTAAATAATAAAGCATGAAATAGTTTTGCATGACAAAATTATTTTAATTTATAGATAATTTATGTGCATGCAAAACTACGTATTTGTTAAAATGTAAATGTACCTACATATTATGCAATTTATCTATACAAAAATAAAAGTTTTTTACTCACGCGTGACTGTTGAAACTTTATTTAGACAGTATTGTCTTTATTTTTTTTTTAATTCATACCTATAGTATATTAGGTTTCCTGCTGCTCTAGTTAATATGCCATTGTGAGCAAGAGAAGCAAAAGAGAAAAATATATTATTTACGTAAGTAATAATTGGGTACAACAGGTACGATATCGCAAATTAAAGACATGATTACGAATTTTTACGTTGTGCTAACTAGTTAAGTAACATTAATATGTACGTACATTGTGCTTTTTTTTTAATAAATAACTATTTTCTGTTTTTCTTTTGTGAATACACAGTCGATTTAAAAAAAAAGCCTGACAAAAGGCGTTAACTATTTTTACGGCTCTACATATAAAAACTTCTTTCCAACCCCTTGTGAAGACACTTATCGACTTTCATTACGTCTTTATCATTCAAATTAGTGGGTAATGGCAACACTGCAGTGTGTGCAATATTTAACGCGGGCAATTCAGGAAGCAATGACAATTGACAGGTTACGTTGGAACTGGTTCACGCGACAAGTAGACGGAACCGGGAGCATGGGACCCGGCCGTGCCTTGTAGTGTGGCGGGTGAGCATTGGTTGTGTGTAATATTTATTTAAAAACTGTGTGTATTTTCAATTGAGCCATTTTCTAAATTACTTTTTGCAGTCAGTTTCAAAGCCCAAAAATGTTTGCATAAACTACATAATAAAACACACATGTGCCACATTGATATCGAACGGTTGGTCCCATTGACACTTAAAACTATTTATTGTGAATTTATGAACATTTTCATTTAAGATATTAGCATAGAATGATATTAGTACCTAAGGATATGCTAAGTTGTGAGCTTTTCATTGTTTTAAACAGGTTAATTAATATTGCGCAATCAATGTTGTTAAGGAAGCGCTGAACGCAGGCCGCTACCAGTCGAACATGGAAAACATTGGGGGAGGCCTATGTTCAGCAGTGGACGTCCTATGGCTGAAATGAAAATGATGATGACGATGAATCAATGTTGTTTAATTTTGCACTATAAGAGCATTTCCGTCACAGTGGCCAATGCTAAGCGTCGCACTCACGCGCATATCGGCGCAGTCGCACTTCCAACCCTCCATCCGCGCTGTGATCTATTGTTTGCCGGGAGAAATGGAACGAGAAAAAACCCCGTTCCCAAACGTATCGTGAGAAATCACAAAATGTGCTCTGCATTCATTAAGTGACGCTCCGACAGAAATCAATAAATATCACATTACGCTCCGCTGGCCATGGGAGTACAATACTGGTTTAGGCCGCTGGATTGTTTCTCAGCACTACTATTTCATGCTACCTACTCACCTATGACCGTGTAATTCGAACCGTATTACTATTTACCTTTAACATTTGGTAGGACTTGTGAAGAACTAATTAGGAAATTCAACGATTATGATGCCGTTGAATGTGAGATTTATCAAAAAAGGTTTAAAGAAGCAATCAAAATTAAATCATTGATTAAACTGTTTGTTTCATGCCGATCACGGGTTACTTATGTAGAGTCGTTGTTGGTTGGAAAACTTTCGAGTAGTTTTATGTTTTTTTATTATTGAATGGTTTTCATTACAGTACTGATTAGTTAGTTAAATATTGTTGAACATTGCATACTAATTGACCTTATTTACAATTTTATTTTATTAGTAAAACCAACAGCAATACAAATACAAATAATGAAACCTAAATCTGCTTAGCCATTTATAGGTAATCGCAAATGGAAGTCAAGATGCAATATTGCAAAAAAATGAGCAAACTAGAGAAAATCCAGCACCCAGTTCTAGATGCTTTCTATTACGGAGCAAACTTTTAACTAAAGTTATTGTAGCAGTGCCAGAGCTTAGACGCAAGCTCACGCACAGGACAAGGGTGACCCGAGGTGATGTGGCTGCGCACAGCGGCCGCGTGTGTGCGTTGCGCCAGCGCCGGCCGCTCACCGCCTGACTCATGCCCATGGACTCCTGCTTTGTACCTATTATACCACGTACTATCACCGTAACATTATGCCCAAACGATCTGCCAACGCATTGTCTTTGAACTTACTGTTTGGCGATAAATGTCAGCGCTGATTTACCGACGCCGACCAAAGCGACTTTGTAACTAATTTATGTTCGTAGAACTCTAGAAGAACTAAATATTCCAATTAAACAATAACACGTGTTCATTTAAGATCACAATCGGTCAGAGCGCGCTGCTAATATGGTTACATTACATTAGTGCGTTATCAACAGTATAACAATGTACCTAACTGTTTATTTCAATAATATTCCTACTAATACCCTTATCTACTTCCTGTATGTTTGTTTGCTCGTATATTTGCCTTACAATATTGCGGCTTTAGAAAGTCTGAATTGGTCACGGTGACGACGACATAAACATGCCATTCTGCCAGGCTTTGTCAATCAGATAGGCTTATCAGCAAATTTTAGGGTTCCTTCCAATGAAAACCTTAGTTTCTTTGTGCTCAATTTGTCTGCGAGTTACCGCGAGACCTACTTCGAACCGTTTATAGGAATGTAGAGCACAGGTGCATACTCTTACAACTGGTTCACTCTATAGGATATAGTAGCCTATATACGGTGTATATTTTTGTGGTATAATTTGTTTTGTCATTACCGGTTAAGGTGTGTATAATAGGTATGCGCAGATACTTATCGCGTCATAGTATCTGCGTTGTTTGAGTAATTGCACCATAACGAATGTCCAAGCGAGGCATTCGTATGCGCGGACCAAAGCGATAATGTACCGAGAGCTCAATATCCATAAGTCAGCGGGACCTCCCTCCTAATGTCCCGTCGTTGTTCTGTCGGCCCTTGTCGCAATGTGCCGTTACTGCTAAAACTTGCTTTTCTTAGACATGACAGACATGTACGACATAATGTGCTTAATTAATTGATCTGTTAAACATACACAAATGCATTGAGAGTAAGACCCAATTTAAGACGAAGGTTTATCATTTGGTATTGCAAATTAGATTCGCATTAGCAGAGTACATTAATTAGCTTTGTACACGAATACAAACTCTCCTAATGTGATTGCAAACAAACAAAAACTTACCTAAGTAGGTACATTGAGTAAGACTCAAATACAAAAACTCGTACCTAAGTAACAAAATATGTTACACAGGTCGAGATCATTAACCAGTCACAGCCCACACATGATTTTGTAAATGTCAGGTTGCGTCTGTCCAAACTATAGATGCGTCATATTTTCTCATCTATCACTTGTCACTATTAAACTTTCGCAGGTCTCCGAGTGCCTTATGAGGTTCGGGGCTTGGATCCACTCAATAAAAGTAATTTATGTATATCAGAGCAAGTGACCGTAAGTGGGCCGGCGCTTGGCGCGCTCTCGTAGTACACGCCACACCGATTTTATTGCGATCTTGATTAATATTTATGATTCAATTCTTTGTCCGGATCATGAATTACATATGGCTCGTGCTGGACTCAAGTGATAAATCGGTTTAGGCAAACTCTTAAGTATTAGCGATTCGCGACGCATCTCTACGGTTAATGTAGGTGTGGGGTATCGTTAAAATCAACATGAATCATAATTAAGTGCCGCGGCTGGGACTTATGTAACAAAATTGTAAGTATACAATATTATCATAAAGCATTTACAAGTCTGTCATACTAATTTACAATTGTGGAAAATATTGCCTTTCTCGGAGACTGGAATTGCAATTCGTTCAGTAAATTCGATCAAAATAATAAAACGTACGCGTATGTGGAAAATTTGCGCTGTACGGGTATATGGGCACATTATTTTTGGATATGATTAAGTATATTAATAGTGCTTATAATGATGTAATTAGCACAAAGCTAATCAAATATTTGATTTGACATCGATATTCGAGACTTATAGATAAGTAGGTTTGTACTGTTGCAGCCCACCCACTTTGCGTCACAGCCTAATCGGACTACTTTCTAGGATTTTTTTTGTTCCAACTCTATAGTCAGATTACCCCTATGGGTAATCTGACGTGCACGAGCGGTACGATTGTCATTCAAGTAGGTGCTTACTAAATAAATCTGCGATGCGAATAATTATTTACCTAAATATTTATGCAAATTGATCGCACATGCTGTCGTTAGAAAGCTGGGCGAGGATAGTGGGCTGTGTCGGATGATGGACAGGTGACATTGTGTGGACGTGAGGGCGGCGAGACGTCCGGAGCGCGCGTCGCGATGCGGGGCGACGCGTCTCAAAACAAACGCTCCCGTTTGACAGATACGATCTGCGCCCGCGCACCGCCGACTGTCAGCGCTCTGCTCTATTGTGACAGCCATGATCTGTGCCAAAAAGAAAAGTAATTACAGTTAACCGGTTACCTTTTTTAGTTCACTGACTCCATTATTCAGAGGAACTGTGTACGAGTAGGTACGGATAATTATAATCTCTACGTTTGTCAGAATGCTGTCACATTTGATTCATCAGTGTCGTTGGTTAAGCTCTGATACCTATCCATCTATATTAAATTAAGCGTCGTAAGATACTAAATGATCAAACTTGAATATAGAATAATGTCCTGATCACAGTTTAACACACTTCCATCACAAAGAGGTTTAAAGAAAAACTCAGAATATTACTTTTTTCGCAATAATTTTGGTATAATTTGAAGTACGAGTAAACGTGATTATTTAATTAATTAGCTCAATTAAAGAAGTAGATCAGATGCACTAACCCGAGTTGTAGGTAATATAATTTTTAAATCCAGTCTCGGTAAAAAAACCAAGAGAAGCTCTACGTTATGGGTACTTGAAAAACAAAAAAAAACTAATCTAGTATTGAATTATCATAAGTATGTAGGTACCTACTTAAAGTTCCACTCAATCTAAATTGGCCGGCTACTGTTTGTTTAGAGTGACGAAAGCAGACCAGTTCGTGATCAACGGTGCTCCCAAATCAATGCTAAACACAGTCGTCTCTAGATTATCTCTCCAACTCGATTATGTGGCTACTTAAGTAGGAATTTTAATTCGTCATGAAGCCACTCTTTGTGATGGAATTTTTACGGCCTCGTGTCTACTTAGGTTTATGTCAACTATCTCGCAAACAATGCATATGCTTTGACCTTTAGAATTCTATGCATAATAATGGCCTTTCTTTTCTATTTTGACAATCATTTTATTTGAATCGAGTTCATGATCTTCTGAGACTCAAATGTGGTTCCGTGTATTATTCTCATTCGTTTGTACTCTTAATTTCTGATCATTTTGTCTAAAGTGAGTCGTTCCGTTTTTTAATCATACCACACATTTTGAAAAGAAACATCGTCAGGAGTTTTCAAGATTTTGCAAGAGTTTTGCTGCAAGGTAAACTAACATGATTGGATAATTACTACTTACCATCACTGAAGGTCTCACAAAAAGGAGTTTGTAAAGTATGTAGGTATTGGGTGCGCGTGGTGAGTTGATGTTTTTTGCTCTAGCAATAGTAAGTAGGTAACTTGTATAATATTATAGGCTTGCTTGTGTAGATAGGATGGGTTCTTTACATACGTTTTTGTTAGTTTGAGATTTTTTTCCATTTTTTATTTCCAATATTTGAAAAATCTACATCATTGCAACTGAATTAGGTTTTTTCATATCGAAATAACTTTTTTTCAGATATACTGACATCAAGTTCAGTCATAGTACTGAAAGTATTACAAGGGGTTGTTTTGTGAGGATACCCATTTTTCGGGTAATTTTTAAGTAAAAGTACAAAGGACTCTATGTCCTAAATTCTAAACGCCAATTTTAAGAAAATTGCACTGACTTTTTATAGCGGATCGTTTTGTAAATATAATACGTATATCCCATGAACATTGTTTACTGCCCTGGTATACTACATTATTGCTGATCATATGATATCCCAACAGGGTCTTTATCTTTATTGCCTTTCTATCTCTGTTCATGTTTGCTTTCTATCTAAATGTCAATTGAAACCAAAATATACGCACCTAAGATTGAATCAATTGTATGGTCATCGCGTTTGACTTACTAAGGCTTGATGCCTTTGTCTTTGAAGCCGTACGCTGATGGTATTGAACCTATTGATGAATTTCAGATAAGTTTTATGAATAACTTTTTTATTTGCATATCAATGAGTTGTAAAATGCGTTACTATGAAACTTTATACCTACGAATAGGCAACAAAAATAGCATTTGCGAATTTTTAGAGTCTTGTGTACCTAACGCTATTTGTAGAGCTCTAAACATGCTTTTTATCTACGTATTTGCATAAATAGTTTGGTATTTAATTAAATTATATCCATGGGCCTTTTCCAGCAGTAGACTACATTAGTTTGGAACGACCGGACGAACGAATTTAATTAAATATACCATTTCATGAAACCGAGTTTCAAGTAAAAAACGTTTACAAATAATCTGGAAATAAATTAATTGAAACGCTTTATCGTGTGTTGGAATTTGATCGTAAAGTTCACCACATGATGACGTTTCGGATGCGTACGCGTCCACTTTGTTATCGTTACGCACGTACCGCTGACCTCAATCTCCGTGCGTAGGTGACCGATAAAAAAATCAAAGGGTTATGGTGTCAGGGGTTGTTCGCGCACGGTCATCGATTTACATTCCTCACGACTTGAGGTCGGAATTTGGGGTCGGGTCGTTTGTGAAAAAATAAGGAATTCCTAAAATCAATGATTTTTTCCGCAGTTGGACATTTTGCAGTGGCACGCTTGTTATTGAGCCTGCTATGGTAATCAGACGAGGACGTGAATGAAATGAGTAGCCCTCAATATTGTTATTTTACAAAGACACGTGTTACATTATTAGCTCTCTACCTGTTGCTGCTACGAGCCTTAACTTGTTTAACCAGAGAATTGGCGTGAAAAATTAAAGTGGCTAATTAAATAGTTTATCAATTAATTGCTAAATTATGTATAAAAGTCAACACTGTGTACCTATTGTGAAGATCAATATGTGTAATATTAAAAGTTAAATAAGTTACCTACAGCATTACAAGCAATACCATTTTTTACTATCGCTCTTATGAATTATTTATTTAACAATGAAGTATGTACTTCTTTCTCAATTTATATGTACCTATTTATAAAACAAGTAGCCTTTTAACATGAGTTAATCAGTTTCACCAGTGTGGTCTTACGGCAATTTGGTACACTTCAAATTGCAAACCAACGAAATGTGTTCAGAAACCAGGCAGGCTGGTGGTTCTGTTTGCGCTACGGGGATCACGGGTCAGCGGGCGCGGCCGGTTCGCGGCGTGCCCGCCAGCTACTGTGCCGGCAGCTCTCAGGCTCAGGGATAAGCGATATTTATCCAAATTAGCGAAATATCGATACTATCGGCAACATTAATGATGTCGATGTTTGTTTTTGAAAAATCTTTCGAATATTTTAGCTGTCTATTGTAGGTACACTATTTGTTTAAGTTTTGTGTCTTGATTGTGAACTTTAAGGCTGGGTTGCAACCATCTTACTTTAATTATAACAATCGCCAAATATCTGTCAAATTCCGTACATAAAACACTGGTGATCGTTATAGTTAGTGTCAAACTTAAGTGGCGCAAATCAGCCTAAATGTGTTACAAAAGATATTTTTTGTGTAAGGATTTAAGCACAGGAAGATAAATACCACAAAGTAGGTTAAATACCACAAAGTAGGTATACAATCATATAACTAAAAGCAACTATATCATGCTTTAAGGCCTTTAGACTAACTTAACTTTTGATAACTCGAATAAACAAACATTAAACATTAAAGGTCCACGGAGTTATGCTCACTCAAAACGAAAGGTTAATGTATTCCTTAATGGGATTGAAACTTGCACTTTGAAGTTACCGAATTTTTAGGGCCACTTAAGTGATAATAACCACGTCTCAAATTGACATTATTATCGATATATCAGTATCGACATTTTATCGATATCGCTCACTATGCCTTGGCTCGGGGCACCCCACGTGCCGGCCGGACCCATTGCTCAACTGATGACAGACCTAATGGCACATTACCCATTGTCTTCGTGACTAATTTTGAATTGCAAATTGTAAAAGAAACGATTTTTTATTTTGCAAATTGATTGGACGGATTGTTTTGATGTTTATCTATTATTAGCCCATCTCTTTATGTGTGGTGAGAAGGCACCTTTATTTTTAAGGTTTCCATTGTGAAAATCACTTAAAATGGGGAACTGCCTGGTACCAAGGACAATTTCATAACAAATCAAATTGAATTCGTATTTATTGCAAGAATTAGGTTACTTTCTTAAAATACACGGCTAAGAATGTGAGTACAATGAAAGGTCCGGTCAGTGTAAAGCCTATTCTGCTTCAAGAAGTATGCAAATGTATCATAAATTTAAAATAACCAGTTATATTTTTAACAGACCATAAAGTTATTAATTGGTTCTTAACATGCTTTTGATTGCTAGTAGCGAACACTTGTTCTTTATCTGTTTATTACTGTTATTACTAAAAGCTCAATTTTCAACTGACTCGATAGTTCAGAAGTGATAAAGTGACGGATATTGTAACCAATACCTACTTAATACAAAGCAAAACACTCAGTATAGCAGCGAATATCTAAAAAGTAACTAATTCATGAACAAAAAGGGAGAAGTACCTACCCAAGTACCTACCTACCTACGTTTTGTGATTTTCAGAATCATTTTCAGGGACTTTTCAGAGTTCACCAAACAAAATACAAATAAATGCGCATTCAAATAACGCTTTTTTGTCCTTCACTCGTTTGTTTTGCATTACATAAACATTTATACACAGAACTACAGAAACACTTGGTCATGGCCATGTTTTTTAAGTTCGTTTTTATGTCGGTAGGTATAGTTTTATAAATCAAGTGTTTTGTAAAAAAAAATGTTTTACCAATGTATTTAATAATCTCACTTTGAATAGAGGAACAAGACTTTTTTCTAAGGAATAGAATCAGAATTATACCTTTGACAGAAAACAAGAACAAAAAAATATGCTCCAGGTGAGGCTCGAACTCACAACCCCGGCATTACTCACGAGCACTGTCTTATAAGTACCGTGCGCTAACCAATTGCGCCACTGGAGCGATGGACGAGTCGTCGAAATTACGGATCCAAACCCACGCGTCCTCCCGCCCCGCCCGCCGCGCCGGCCCCCTCGCTGCCTCAGTGCCTGAAGAAGTTAACTACGAGTCTACGAGCCATGCCGACATCATTAAGCCATAAATTATGTATGAAACGTATATCATTTTTACAATTACGCGTTAACATCGAGTTAGTACGTTGTTAACTTGATAATTTTATTGTAAATAGTGCCATTATCGCGCATATTGGGATAATTATCTACTGAAAATGTTTGTTGTTATGATGTCACATTATGATCATGACTAATAAAGTATCGTATAACGTTTTTGTTTATTTGAAGAAGTTAAGGAAAATTATGTATGTAGGTACTCAAATTCTATCTTCGCCGTATTAGATAACTTACCGTATTTGCACAAATATTATAGTACCTACTTACCTCTTATTTTATTGAAGAAACAACTAGTTAGATACGTGTACGTATTTAGGTAAGCTACTGAAAAGCGAATCCTGAAAAGCGTTTCCTCCTTCTATTCATGCGCTTTCAATAAATACATATTTGCTCTCGTATATTATTCGAATCATTAGTGCATGTAATCACCTTCTCATAAACAGCACACAGCACAATCACATCAACACCCTGTTATTGATTACCTATTGTTCTTGCATCGGATCGGTCCAGGGATCTGTAATTTGTAAGTTTTTATATTAGCGTCTCGTATTTATGTTTGGAATTCCAGGTTAAGGCAAACATATAATTAGAAGATGTTTTTAATTGTAGGTGCACACGTGGCGCATCGCGGTGGCGTGGCGCGGGCGCAGCGGCGCGCCCGGAGCCATTCGATTAGCGCGAGCCAAATGATATGTTAATGGACTATCGAGAATTATTGCTTATTGTTGGCTGCTCATTCCCTACCTGCGCCTTGCCTACTTCCGATTTTTGTTCTTGTGAGAAATGTGTAGGTTGGTCGCTTATTGTAGCGTGTAGCGTAGATAAATTGCTTACGATTTATTAAGAGAGTATTAATTTTGTAATGGTCAGTCTTTTATATAGGTAGGGACCTAGATATTAGTTACGTGTGTATGGATAAGACTGTGTTGATTGATTGTTGTCTTGCAGATTTTTGTCACGGGAAATTCAACTTTTAATGACGCTGTTTTCTATTGCACATCATGACGATATATTTTCCTATTCAATCTCATCTTTCGTGTTATACAGGGTGTTAGGTAAATGGGTATATGAGCCGACACTAGCCCATGTTAACATGGTCATATAAATGGTATGGTGAAGTCAGAAAATTGATATCTTCATTTTAATTATTTAAATTTTCATACAAATCGGATTTTATAAAATTTATTTTGTATGAAAATTAAAAAAATTAAAATGATGATATCAAATTTCTGACTTCACCATACCATTTATATGACCATGTTAACATGGGCTAGTGTCGGCTCATATACCCATTTACCTAACACCCTGTATAGCTTTGTTAAATCATCTGAAAAGCTTTCCCATATTAATCTCATGTGTAGCATCAATCATCAAGCTTTTACCTAAGTACGTACCTAATTAATTACCTAATTAATACGGCTATTCTACGGGTCTTCTACGTGTTCCTTTAGATATTTAATGTTAGTTGTTAAAGTTAGAAAATGACATTAAAAGCAATATGTATTTAAAATTTTTGCTCTCCTAAGAAAGGAAATTAATCCAAAGCCCACATGAAAATCATGCTGGTTTCAATGTCTGCGGATAGCTTGAAAATGAAGCACATTATTAATCTGTTTCAATTAAATTAACCACTTCAATATGAACTATCTAAAAGCAATCAAAATTATGCAACAGCCGCGTCGTTTGAGGCGGTCTAATGGCTCCGAGTGGAAATATCAAGCGGCGGCAAACTGACTGATCAGCCCGATTGAGCAGGACAATTGCCCTTAATGAAAGTAATTAACACGACGCGATCGGCCGATATCGATAGCGCGCACCGCCGCTACCCGCGCGCCGACACCACAATGTGAGCCTAAATCAACCTACACACAGACATTAATTACCAACTAAATAAATCCATAACTCCTATTCGATGCGCAATAAGGACCGATGACAGTCGAATAGCTAACCAAAAAAACAACTGAATGGACGCGGATCACCTTTCACGCGTTTGTTTCGTCCTCCGGGAGAAACTTTCACGCAATCCGCATCCCAATACAATAAGCTGGCGAGATGTAGAGCAAGAAATACTTTAACCATTATTTTTTGTTGCTTTCGATCTTGTACAATAGAAAGAAATCAACGTAAACGAAAATCAGCTGATGCAGGTAAAGAAATTGTATAAGGTGCATCCATTTGAAGAAAATTTGAAGCAATGATCCGACGTTTCGTGTGAACTAATTTCGCGGCCGATGGGAAAGTGCGCCGGTGTTCGGATACGGAATAAGCCAAGACCTTCAATCATTGCGTTTCACACATTTGAAAAGTTTCGTAGAAGGAACGCACCCTTATTTACCAACATTTTCATATGGACGTGTGTAGATCAAGGTTACGACTGCATTTATCTTTTATGGGCACTGTAAATCAAGAACAAATTCATCGATAAAGCGGTATAAAGCTAACAGTGCGACTTGTTGGTGTGTTTGTGTAAGATATTCCCCAGATATCTATGAGTATGTAAATATCTAGAACAAACATTACCTACACCTATCTCATCCAAATTGTTCAAGGTTAACTTGTATTTGGTTCGGATTCTACGGAAACGTGCCAAGGAGAATTTTAACGTTTGGCATTGAAATAGGTTACTGTTATGCTGAAGAAGTTACTAAGTATATTACTCGTATTTACGTAACAGTGCTGATTTGTTCAAGTAAAGAAAATCTAACAGAGCAATCATCGTCAAAGTTACTTTAAATATTGAACTCTATAATAGAGCAATCTAGGAATGATAGAGGGATAATTTTATCTATCATTTTTAATAGATCATCGCGTTGATCAGCCTATTACTATTATATCTGACCTCAAATGAATGTTGCTGCTTAGTATAAACTAAGAATTTCCTTCATTATGATTCAATTGTGTTTAATATATGAGGATGCAAGATTATGCAAGACGGAAGAGTAATCGTTACACTTTCGCTGATGTTTTTTTGTCTTCTGGCAGCTGACAGCAAAGTGTCGTGTGTGTGTCAAGTGTCAGGTTAAATGGTCCATCGGTATGCGGCAACGCCCTGCACAAAATGTGTCGACCAGCACTTTATCAAGGTTGCTTTGGGCACGTGATGTTGGTAATTAAATAACTAAAACAATGAACAACAGACCAAAATGTCACGTGTCGACAATAATAATAAGTTAAACGGAAATCGAAGTTGGAATCACGTAATCAATAATGAATCATTGAAGATTTGTGCATGAAGTACCAACTCGGCCATCAATTAGTAGTAAGTACTTATGTAATTACATGAGAGCATTATCATATCATTTTACTAGGACTTAAAATGTATATAGGATATTCTATAGACAGCTATACGTAAAGCAGAGAATATCCTAAGTGAAATCATTTTACTAAAGTTGTCTACCCAGAGCCAGAGCGCTCGATTCTTCACTCCACATATCATCAAAGCAAGGTGGATCGGGACAATAAAAGTAAACCGGGTTCGACTGAGCATAAAAGCATTCCATGTCGAGCGATGAATGAATCGGGGCATCATTCTCAAACGAGCATATCGCTCGTTTTGTTTGTTTGTTCGCTCTAATGAAAAAGCGCATTCGCTCTCAGGTGCGCACCTGTTTAGGCGCCGAGGCCGTGGGACGAGCCAGGTAAAGAGATGCGCAAAAACCCACTCTTTGTACTTGCGGCTATGAACTTACACTGACCGATTTTTTAGAACTTATCAAATAAAATCAATCAAGAATTGCCTACTTTGTCCTTGATTGAGAAAATAAACCTCACGTGGGTGCCATATCAAGTCACGCCAGCAATAAAAAGAATTGAAGATTTGGGCAACCTTTTGATACCGCGAGGAATTCAGATTGTCGTCAAGATTTTATTTTCCTCACCAAAGAGGGGCGAAACATAAAGAAAGCACGAAACGTTTTATGTGTAGGCCGGGGCCCACTCAGATACGTACGTTCCGTGTTTCAATTTTTGCCCATATCTGGCAGCGGTGCTGTGCCGCCGCGGTGCACAGATTCAGATATGCTAAGAACGTGCAGCGGTGCACTCCGTAGGCGTGAACACCGAGCCGCGGCGCTGCTCGCGCTTTGCCTCAGATTTATGCACGTGTCTCGCAACACTACCTGTACCGCACACTTCCACCTCCTATATCGCACTCGAAACCCACACTACAATTCTCAGGACGTCTACCCTACGCACGATACCTGCTTCACGACTTCACCTAATTTCTTTTTGTCGAGATGCATATATCTTTGAAATTTTTTACACGAGACGGCGCGCAAATATTCTTTCTCGCCACTATTGAAAAATCGGGTATGTGTGATTTAGTGCGTTGTTGATTTTATCCACATTCCGCGCCGTTGTACAATACGCCGAATGGCGCAATGCAAAATTCCATTAAGCTTTTTGAATACGAATAAAAGGAGATTTTGAAAAAAATCCCTCGCCGCTCTCGAACAGGTTATTGTTCAAGCTTTGGAGAGGAACAATCGCGCTGTTGTGTTTCCAGTTAACCATGAGACCATGACAAACTGCGTACCTGTGGCTCCGTTTTATTTTTTTCAGTCCGTAATAATCCTTAATATGGTTGTTCCTAATTAATTAATGATGTAGGCACAGAAGACAGCTTGTATTGTAGAAGGTAGATATTGTTTGATTCGCAGTCAATGTCATGTAATGCGTAAAACGTTTAAACGCCTTCTTAATTTTTCAGCTTTTCTTTATTTATTTTATGATGTCGTTTAAATTTTGTTTACACAATCAAGTGCATACTTACTTCTTATTTAAAGTTTTTTGTGCACGGTTAGATAAGTGCAATCAATCCTGATCCCAATCAAGAGAATCCCAAATTTTGAAACTATGGCCTCTGTTTTTTTTCTTGGACCCATTAAAAGGAAGAGCCAATGCTCTATATTCTCGGTGCTTGAACTTTCAGCTGTTTTCAATGCATGCAGATGAAGTGGGTTATATGTAACTGTTACTAAGGTAGTTTGGGGTCATAGGCCGCTTGAACTCAAAACGAATCACGTGTTCCCGTGCGCTCAGTTTTGCAACACACGCACGGTCAAGTGCTTAGTCTGCGCCGGACCCGCGGCGCTGCTGATTCAAGTACAAGTGAGAACAAACGCAAAAATAAGTTGCACGTTTTTTGGAACGTGGATTCGCTAAATGCTATAACCTAGTCGAAATAAATAATTCGGATTTCATAATCGCAATCGAATGATACATTTGGCATTAAAATATTTTCTTTGAATGAGTACCTACACCTACATACCTTCTGGGCAACATTTACTTCTGTTATAATATTTTATTTGATTGGAACATCAAAATAATAAATATGGTCCCTAGTTTCGGAAAACATTTTGACTACCTTGTACCTATTTTCGTTCAAATTAAAGTCATAGGCTACATTGTAAATTCCTAATCGATTGATAATGTCAGTTCTTTAAAATATAACAATACACTTTTAACATTTTATCACGTGGTGGCGATATCCTGGCACGATCGTGATCAGCGCGAGAGATCCGAATGTGTGTTATTTGGATAGAGCACGTCCGGCGACCGGCGCCCGCGCAGTCCACTTGGTACACATCCCAAATAGAGCAGCCCTATAAGAGAACATACACGTTTTCTATGGAACTGTTAAATTACTTAGTTATCTACACCTATGAATCTTCAAAGTTGTTTTTGAGCATAAAAGTGTTGTATGTAACGAAAAAACTCATTAAAGTAGCTTCCATAGATAGAGCAATTGTAATTAGCGGACTGGGAAATGATACCTCAAGAAATGCCAAGGAAAGGAAATGCGGTGAAATGAGCTGACGGAATAATTTAACCTGTGGTCAACTTTTACAACTGCACTCCAAGCCACTGCGAGATTACCGCAACCTGTCGCTTATCATATCACCCGACCAAAACTTGTTTAGGCCTATGCAAATATCATGAAGACATCATAACTATTATCGGGAAAAACGAAAGTCCTTGTCTGAATAAACATGATATTTTGTGCAATATGCTATCGATATGTGTAAATACTGAGTTATTTGTAAAAAAGTAGGTAAAATACCTACATCCTGTCCATGTTTCAGGAACCAATTTGAATGAAGGCCGGCTGAAAAAAAATGAGGTGGCTTATATTCAGTGGCATGTAAGACTACGTTTAGTCGTTTCCGTGCTAAATGATGATAATAATGTAAAGCAATAAACACCATCGAAAAAGGCTAAATAAAATATTTGACGTTTTATTGCAGTCAAAGAGCATATTTGTGTGTAGCCGAAGCACACACCAAAGGTACAATGTAAGGTGTTCTTAATTCTTACTTGAGAAATTTGACTGCTCCAACACAATGGCATAGCAGTAAAAATTTATATACGCATGCACCTGCGACGAGTCAGCTCTTTCTCGGAACAGTAAAATAATCGCGAAGGAATAAGAAATAAAAACCGAGAGCAGAATATTACCAATGTTGCAAGAAAGCTGTACTCGAGAAATGTTCGTTGCGGGAAACAATAAACATCAGAGTTCGTCAACGTATCGTAAATCGCGGTCCAATTTGTTTATAGCAGTCGCCGATGGCGGTGGCAGGTATCGACAGTGACATTGGCGGTCGGTTACGAATGACCGACCACCGGCCGGTACACAATATATTTTCGTGCTCTACTTGAGTGGCGAAAGTCTGTTTACATAGCGCTGGGGATTGAGAGATGTATGGGAGAGGTACATAAAGTTGGAAGGTCGCGCGAAGTGTGCCGATGCGATGGCGCGACGCTTCCGGCCGCGTGGCGGGCACGTGCGGGCGCAGGATGCGATGCGCGAGGACACCCTCCACTATCGCTAAATTACACAAAAAATATAGCACCGATTATTCTTGTGTTTATCTATTGCTCATAGTCATATGCCAGTAAGCAGAAGAACCGATTTAGAAGCGTCCTCCATGTTTTTGTAAGTGTCAGCAAAATTATGTGAATTTGAATATTCAACTATTTTTATACTTAAGCATACTACGTACGCGTCGACTCTACATTTTAGTTAGAAAACGTTTGTATGGGAAAAAGAAAAGGACTGTTTTTTGGGTTTTCCCGAAAATTATTCGATTTTTTTCTCGCCGTAAAAACCATCCTTGGACTTCAATGAACTTCAAAAAAGAATATTGGTCCAGGCGTTGTTGAGTTATGCGCTTACCAACCCATTTTGCGATTCATTTTTATATTATAGGAGATAGCTTTATGTACTGTCTTCAAATGCTTTGTACATTACTCTGCATTACTCTCCTATATACATATGCTTAAATCTTTAAAACTATGGAACGGATTTTGATGCGGTTTTCAACAATAGTTAGAGGGATTTATGAGAAAGGTTATATAATAGAACCCCATACGAATCCGGGGCGGATCGCTAGTTATACATATATTACATTATTATTACACAAGGGACAGACAGACAGCGACTTTCTTTTATACTATGTACCTAGTGATTTACAAATTTTAGATGTGCTCCTTTCAGAATTGTAACTAATAACCCCTTACCCTTATAGTAGTTTTTAAGGATTACTATAAATATATTTATTTCAGACATAATTCATAATTTTGTTAGTAGTACAGAAACTTATACAATTAAATGTAAAATAATGTCTTAACCTGTGGTAAATATACTTGTTTCTTTTTGTTTCAGAGCAGAAACACAAAATAAAGAAAGAAACCAATAGCGGCGACCATGAAACCGATTTTTTCTCATTTAAAGTAAGATAAGATAAAAGTATAAATAATAAAAAAATATATGTTATGTTTGTTGTTTTATTTAATGTCAAACATGCATATTCATTGCAAGTTTGTTAAGGCAAACTTACATATTATTTATAGAAGCAGACATAATGCAAGTTTGTTAAGGCAAACTTACATATAATTTATAGAAGCAGACATAATGCAAGTTTGTTAAGGCAAACTTGCATATACTTTATAGAAACACATTAATGCAAGTTTGTCGCTCGGAAACTAGAAAGTTTGATTTAAACTTGCCTCAAGTTTATATACTTGCCATGGCAAATTTGAAACAAAGCTTCATTTTTGATACATCAAACTTACTGCAAGTCAGATTCAAGTTTAAATTGTTATCTGGGTGCCTTACTGTGATTTGTGAATTTCGGATCAGTTGTCGATGACTCTATGAAGCGTTGTACAAATCTACTTACAAATTGCGTATAAAATTGTGAATGACCTGAAATACACTTGCGTCAGCTATTGCGCAATGTTTTATATTTAGCATGCCATAATAGCAATTAGACATCAGACAGAATCACGTCAAAAGATTATGCGATCCACAATGAGACCATCCGATAATAGTTCTCATCTTTTTATTTGGTTATTCATGATTTATACCGTATTGGGTATAATTTTATTACGAGTCCATAGTTATGGAAAACTAAGCTAAACTAAATATTATGTATTTACAAATAAAAATATGTCCCAAATCGCTGTCCAAACAACGCTACATGGTGCCCAGAATGCTGGCTTTATTTTCGCGCTAAATGGCCAAACTGATTCGTTGGTCAATTCCCTTTTTGCTCTAAAAAAGATTTTTGATACACTTAGCGAGTCGGTTGGTAGGAACTTATTTAGCATATGCATTTACAATAATGTAAAATGTATCTACAGTGAGACCGTTAGTTGAATATACCGAAACAGATTCCTGCCACGATTTGTGTCAATAGAACTTCTTTGTAACATACAATGTATTATTTGCATTTCTAAGGAGTTAAAATACGGAAAACCCTCTAAAGTAATGCACTTCCTCCTCGTGTCAGCGAGGTCACGAATGATATATTTATAAATTCGTAAAGGTATTCTATTTTGGATACGCGCGATAGTCATAAAGCACGACAATTTACAATTGAAAAGCGGTTACGAAAGCGCAACATAAGAAGGAATAATTCTCTCCGGTGTGATAAACGGCGACACTCATAAAGGTGAAGAAAAAAATTAATTCGTGAATTCCTTAAGTTATTGGCACAAAAAGGGAAAATTTAAGACGTGCCAACTCAGACAATGCGGAGTGCTGTTAATCTTGCCGCGATCAATAAACTCTCTGATTACACATTCATGGAATACTTTGCGCTCCTCGGAGAAGTGGCCTTAACCGCGCTCTTACAGGGTGGGGCCTAAACCGAGCCCCGCTCTGACAGATACGGAACGAAAATTTAATATCATATTCGTTATGTTTATTTAATGTTAAATTGGTAATATTATGTAATTAGGGATTGCAATCCGGTCCGGCGGATCCGGTAATCCGGCGGATCCGGTGTGTTTTTGGACCTACCGGATCCGGTGAGTCGGCGCCGGATCCGGTGGCGGATCCGGTAAAGCAAAAAATACGCGAACGTGAACTGGGAAACTCGAGCGCGCGCGCATTTGCCAGATCGCTAGACGTGCCGCGACACTACATTGTATTTTCCTTTGCAAAAAATAAATGCTTCTTGTTTTATTGTTTCTTAGGAGTCAGATTGTTTCTTAAAAAGAACTGAAGTTGAATTTATAGGTACAAATTTAAAAGACTGTTTTGTTGATTTAAGTCTGTGTACCTAGATTATTAATAAGAGTTTAATAGTATTATTACTTAAGTACTTTCAGATACTTACATACATCAATAAGTGAGAGTCAGACTGATTACTAACTTTATTATTTAGAATTTTCATAATTTTATTAGTACAAATTAGTACTTACCAAAAATTACAATTAATACCGAAAAATATAAATAAAAGTGACTTTATTTTGCATAAATACGTATTCCTTTTTCTTTTTATGTACTATTATCAAAACTAAAAATCACTAAATACTAGACCAAGTTACTTTGCGTCAATTAGCGTCAATCCGATGAAATCCGGCCGGATTGAAAATGATACCGGATTGCAATCCCTATATGTAATGTTTTTACTGCACACATATGTTAAGTTTGAAAATCTTGTCTGTTTGCTATACTTATCTACAAAGAAGGACATATACCTGTACCTGCATACAAAATGGCGTTAGTGTACATAGATCGCTATTGATAGCGCCAGCAGCTATTTTATTGACTCTCTATATTTGATTAGACTGCACTGCATGTTTACAGCTCGATCTGCTCGGCCCACACCACAAGTTTTTGTTAACTAAGCAAAGATCGTTTTTATCAGATACGCGACTTATCGGTGTTTGCTTAAGTATGTCCTTCACATTCAGATCACGTATCAATAAGAAAGTGACCATACTTATAACGCCGTTTACATGATTTTATTTCACTTGTTTGTATCATTTTTATGTAATTTATTGGGTTTATAGTTTACGAATAATTTTATTGTAGATTTTTTTCGGATGTAAGTATGTAGAGAAATTAACTACTGCAATATTAGGTCTATTCAAATAAAATTTTAAAAATTAATGTATTCGATTTAGTAACACCATGTACCCAAGAAGAACTTAATAGGTATAAGTTGATACTGTATGGTGGTATGACGAAATCCGTTACGATCGCGAGACATATGGGTCAACAGACGCATAAAGGCGGCCAACTGATCCAGATAACTTAAAAAAATATACTATATACCAGCTGACCGCTTCCTACACTGGATCGTTAATTGTTCCTCGCTGGCCGAGGTGACACGCTCCAAATTGGCGCATCTGTTACAATGGGCTCGCTAGCCGGTGGCCATAACGCCATATGCGAACTAGTCCAAGTGGAACAAAGGTACAGAAAACAAAGCAAGGTGTAGATAAACTCGGGAGTTTGGGCATACCAGACTTTTTCATGTGCGACCTATATCACAATGACATACTTTACAATAATAGTGGTAATTGATTAACAAATGATGTTACCTCTGATTTCAATACAAATAAAGGCTACACTGATATGCATGTGAATGAAGTTAATAAGCCTCTATTCGAATGCGCGTCCACGAAATCCGGCGACGGTCTCACGGCGACATAGTCTCGGCGTTTGACAAACATGTCGCTCTCTATAGAGAATTCCGATGACACATCTCGACTCCTCATCGCCCATTTTGAAACGGGTGACCGTAAATGATAATCTCCTGCGGTATTTTATCGTTTTATTATTTCACAATGGTCCACTAACTTCCTTCAATTTTAGCTATCGCCACGCTTTCTATCGGATACTGGTGTTAATAGTTCACTCCTGATTTACGATTCAGGTAGATATAGGTATACTACGCATCTATGTACAATAGGCTTAAGCATATTTCAGGTCAGTGATTTTTCCCGAACAGACGGGCAATACGAATTTTAAATTAAGTGCATTAATGCACGAATAATGTTTATCCTTGTTTGTTTGGCCTTTTCTTATGAATATAACACTGTATAGTATTGCTGATATCTTGATAAGTATCAAAGTCAAAAGTCAAAGTCAAAATTTCTTTATTTGTTTAGACTAATAAATAGTTCTTACAAATCGTCATATGCTCTTAAGGAGCCTCTACATGTCTCATAATCTTTTTACCCTACCAGCGCTTCGAGACCAACATTTGGCAAGTGCTGAGAAGAAGCGCCGCAACAAACTCAGTCACCACTGTCTGCCGGTTAATATAAATAAATAGAAATAGTAGTAGTAGGTACATTCGATTCAGGAGCAGTTCACTGAATTTACCATGCATTCTTGTATGGTGTATCATAAGAATGGGTATACAAGATTGCGTGGTATCTTACATTTTCTCTCACTTCATTATTCATATCGAAGAACAAATCAAACCCATCACCGTCAACTAACCGAGTCGCACCTGTTCACCATTGAGAGCTTTAAACGGCGAGCACAATAAGGCCTATTCAAATGTTAAACAAAAATGGCGTTCGATAGACAGCAGCTCTATATTGAATTAACTTGAAGCTCGAACAATGCGTCCTTCGATATCTACCTACTTTCTTTTGGAGAAAGACAACAAAGTTCCTGGTCGAGAGGACGCTGACAAGCGATCCGCGGCACAAAGCGATCGAGCGCGGTCGGCCGTCCCCGTAGCGCACAAAGGTCAACCCGCTCGTATCACCTTACGGGCCCGCAGCGGCCGCCGCCACCGCGCCATGCATGCGTCGTGAGCCGGCGCGCCTCAGAATACACTTTTGTGACTCCACGACGACGAGCATTATCGCGCGATCTAGGAGCGGAGATGCTCCTCATAATGCGTCCAGATAAACCCGCTTTGTGTCGTGTGCTCTCTATAACAAGAAGAATATTCCATGAAAGGAACGCGCAACGCAACAGGTACATGCCCCCGCGATTATCTACTGCTTTGGATGACGTGAACTCGTTTCTTTTCAAATCTTCGGCTAACTATGCTCATTGTACTGAAAATATAAAAATCGCTTGCCAGTTGAGAATATGATCTGTGAAACATTAAAGAACAAACGATTAATCAAGCTAAACTAAATGATGCAAGCTGAGATCGGTCGCGTATGAATCAAGCTTGTTGTTGTGACTGGGTGCATGCGCCACGACGTGTTTGGTAGCACTGAATTAAACAATCACGTCTGACTCATAATACCGGTTGACTATAGAGACAACAGAAATTATCTTTGTCTAGTTTATTTCTCAGACAAAACGCCATGTTGCTCCGATAGCATATTTCATAGTTGTTTTAACCTTCGCAACCTACCAGTTTCACTCGTAACTATTGTTGCGGCTTATTCACAAATTGTTACTGCCTGGGTCTAGTAATCCTAGAGTTTCGAAGTCCATATAGTTACTCACTACTCAGTTGATTAAATACGTCTCAATCGTAGTTTCGTCTCGTAGCGTCATCCAATAAGATGTACCTTAGCGAAGCTCTATCAAGATAGAGCTTTCATCGACATTCGTGCGAGTCGTCCGCACTATCTAATGCGATTTCAGACCCGAAAAGGTTTCGTGTTCATCGGTCATAATCCTTTAAGTAAACAGGACCAAAAGCGGAGCAAATTGCACAAGAATGAATTGTCTGTGTTTAATATGTTCGTGGTGTGTGGTGCGGCGGAGCGGTGGTGGTGTACCTGCGGCGTGCAATATGGAGCATGCGATAGATCAGCCCACCCAGCGCGGCAGCCACAAAGGCTGCGGCCCGAGGACGCATTCACGCAATCCGCGAAGCAACCCTAATAACTTACTACCTACTGCCTACGGAACAGTGTCTGACGCATTACCTCCGAGCTATTTAGTACTACGGACTACCGGTCCGAACTCAACGTGTATGTATATTGTTACATTATGACTATGAGATGCTGAGATAACAAAATGAGGGCTCTTATAATCGCTACACGCGATGCAGTATCTCCTGCATGTTCGGAATTTATTTGATAGCTCGGTATATGGGAGCCATAAACATGCACCCGATATTGTAGCAGTGTCTCAATTAGTGCGCTATCTTCTGCTGGACACAGCGCCGATCTACATTTATTTAATGTTTCCAATTTACAATATAATTTCCCGGTTCCGTACTATGAGTACTTACATCCTGAAGTTACTTATTGTAATTCTTGCCATCATGAAATAACAATGCTGTAATGCGTTTAAAATAATGTCTTAGGAAACATGAACGAAAATTCAATGTTAGTGGCACGATCAATGTCAGTTTATAAACCTAATCAGTTACTAAACTAAAAACCCTAATCACTTACGCTAGTTTTAGGCATTAAATTACGCTTTGATTGCAACATTGGTTACCACGAAATTTATTAACTTCCAAGATATTGGTCTAATTACCTCTAATAGCATATAACAAGCCAGCGAGCCCGAATGCACTGAGGTGATTGAATGTGACATGCAAATAGTGTAGGTTTGCATACACTTGTAGCTGCCAAGTGGCGAGAAATTGCGCGGCCAGGCGGGCCGGCCGGCCACGTCCGCGTAGTGCTGCGCTCGCTAATCACCGGTCAAAAGAAAAAAAAATTATTGCAACATTAAATTGAAGATAAAATTACTACATCCATATAAGTAGCTCGTATATTATAAAAGTATGGCCGAGAAGTTACTAATATGTATAGTCTACTAAAGAAAAATGAGAACAAAGTTAATAGTATTAGATTTGCAGTGCGGTGTTTAATTTACAAATTTTAAAATAATTTCCCTTAATACAGCAATACTTCCAGAAACACGAATCAGTCGATATTAGCACATCGCTAGTCGGCCACAGTGTAGTTCAATTAAATCATGAAATAACGCCGCCGACCGGCGCTTGCGCAGCTCCCGAGGGCGCGGCTGACCCTGCGCTACAACTTAACAGCCTATTCTATCATTGTTACATTTGTATCTGGTTTCTAATTAATATTTTTGTTGGACATTGATAAGCGCGCTGCGCTTAAATACGGCCGAACGATAATAAACACACCCACCAGCACAATATTATATTGAAATTAGTTGATAGAGATCGGTGTTCTATTTTCTAGCAGTTTGAGAGTGAAATGTATTGTTGTTCTCATTGAAGATTTATGGTGATTTCGATACTTAGCAAAATGATTTATCAGATATAATCTCTTACCTTAGTCAGCTAACACCTGGTGTTACACATTACTTAAAGAAATAGTATGACGTATCGGGGACCTCCTTCTAATGACGGGCTAACTGAATACATTGGGACACTATTACTCACGTTTACGAATAAAACAACAGTGCAGGATAAGATAATCATTTCTTGATAGCCCAGAGTTAATGGGTAATGAGTGCCTACTTACAATGAAATGTAGAGCAAGTGATGCGGTAACTTGATGTCGGTAAAGTATTGATTTCACTGTTTCATCGGCAAAGCATCGATTATCTTTAGTTACGCAACAGCGCGACGTCGGGCGGCCGGCCGCTGCGCAAATCGCTCCAGTGATGCAAGTGGCTCGCTAGAAAATAAGATGGCTCGTGCGATACTCCGGCTCGATTGATTTGCTTACGTAATCGGTGCCGGAAACAAAGGCAGCGTTGACAACAAATTACTGTTCATTGTTTACATTTATCATTGTTTCAATTTTGTATAAGAAACCACTCAAGTTACACCTATCGTACTATTCGTGTACATGTAATTCACTCTTGTTATTCGTAAATTTAATAATAGAGCGTGTTTTAATGACTTAATTGAAACGTTCGTAACTAACAATTGTACATTTAGATTGAGATGTATTGTTACAATTACTTCATTTAACAAATTACAACGTATAGGTACTACGTCTTAATTTCGATCTACGACGATGTTCGACTGACAGCGTTGATGAAATTAAGACCACCTTCATAAAAATTAATTGACGAAAACAAACACGAAAAAAGAAAAAGGATATTAGTTTTTTCGAAATCCGTTTTAAAATCAAATGTAGATAGGAAGTCGACATTACTCAACTGCTTAGAAAAAGTACGGGGAAGGTCAAGAACATGTGGTTCCGATATTTTTGAATAGAGTGAGGGGAACTTGCTTTGTGGGGTCAATGATCTGTTAGTCTAAAAGGAGGGTTGTCACCGGTGCGTCGGAGAATGTCGCGTTACGTGAGATATGTGAGGAGGGTCGAAGCGGCGCGGGCGCACCCCGGGAGCGCAGGTGAGGGTTGTGTAAAAACGTCCTTCCCTCTCTTGTGCTCACGTACCCGAAAATAAGAACTCTATTTGAATTGGGATCTAAAAACTCATTTAAATCTTATAAAACCTATTAATGTAGAGCACCTCATACTTAGTTAAAACAAAAGGTTCAAATCTTTGTTATTGTAACGTATGTTAATATTATAGAACTGCTCCAAACGAATTCTTTACGTGACAGACATAATAATAAATAACTACAATAAAATAACTCCTTTCATAATAGTTATTTACATTGATGTCAGAATGACTAATGGATTTGAGTCCCATTTTTGTTGCTAACTTGCTAATAGTCGATGACGCAATAATTACAGGTCGAGATGGTTCAGTATAACGGAAATAATCAATTATGTAACCGGGAGTATTAGAGTAACAAATAACGCAATTTCATCTGAACTTGTTAATTTTATGCTTTGCCTCCGATTGGTGTTGCTAAATTAGAGCAATTCTTATTGTGTTACATAGCAAATATTTCTAAAATTATACAAATTATTAACTGTTTACAAAATGCAGGAGCTGAAACTGAATTTGTAATGCGTTAAAAAATAACTGGTTTTCTTTATGTTGCGAAATTGTGGAGTTATCAGATGACAAAGCCGCTACTACTTTGTTGTTTCCGCTTCTCATTAATTAATTGTATTGTTGATTCTTTAAAGAGAGTACAGGAGTTATTGTTGTAAACTTTTACTTTAACAAAACGGATTATATTTAACTGGAACTACAATCTTAACTACATCTTGGACCATCCATTGCTCCGTGCCATAGGTTAGAGAAACTCCTACGTATTGAGTGTGGGCTCACGAATGTAGAGATAATCATATTCGATCGATTATGCAATCAACTTGTCTTTTAGTAAACAAGGAGTCAAGTAGCTGGCATTCAGGCAGGGTACAAGCCAAGGCTGAGGAGTTTCAGGTAGTAGTCCACAAGTGGCTCCGAGCCATTACCCGCCGCGCTCCAAGGAGGCCGCGCCTGCGCCGCTCGTCTTGCGCGACTCATAATCTCCGCTTCACTGCGCTTTATAATCGCTCCGTATTGTTTTCGAGTCCATTATATTGTCAGATATTCTCCTCCGATAAATTTAGTCGTCGTGGAGCAATATCATGTTTGATTGAGCAGAACATGATACCCACTCAATTTCCTGAGGAGTATGTTTACATGATTGGAAGGCACTCGTTTTGTTGTATTGTTTTAATTTTAAATTATTCCTTGAAGAATAAGTTTGAGAACAGCTACTTGGTTAGTCATGAAGATTTAGAAATGATCAGTCACTGTAAAGTTGGGCTCCATTTTATAAAGTGGTTCAGATTTACTTTGTTTACTTTGGTTACCTACCCAGCTGTATCAAGATATACGTACAATAGCGGCAGATAGTTACTACAAATGATGTAAATCCGTGGTCAGATCAGAACAGCGGCGGCGTCAACTCCTCAATGTGACAGCGCGTCGCGTCGCGGCGATGCAAGTTGTTTCGCTGCATGGGCGAGATTAGATTCAAGATGATGGCGCATACATTTAGCGTATCAGCGGAGGCTGCAGGAGCGCGATAGGTGAGCGACGGTGACATTAATTGACAGGTCGGCGCGGGCGCAGGACACTTGACGCACGTGCGAGCGGACTTGGGCCCCCGCACTAAGCAGGATGTCTTTAAATAGACTAAATGCCTTTTTGAAGGCATGCCCTTCGAAGGGTGGCGGCATCCGGCTACGATCGCGCACACGATTCGCCTCTAAGGAGAAAACTTATAAATAACTTCTTCAATTATTCTGAACCATTCAACTATGAAGACGGAGTGGTTGCGCTCGCGCCTGACTCACGGCGCACCAGGGGCCGACTGCGCGGCGGCTACCGGCCCTTATCGCGCATCTAGCCGACACACTGTTTCACGGAATGTCTATTGTTTGATTAATAATCTCAGCGATATCAGGAAACTACTTCAAGTATTTTCAAGTGAGTGCTTGACATCGCAGAAACTTAACAAGCAATTATCAGACTTTAATTCGGCAGTTAGTATCACGATTAGATATCGGGTAGATAATATTAGATATTTAGTAGAATGATGCCGATAACTTTAACTTTATCGCACAGTTATCTCCGTTATAAAACCTATAGTAGAATAGTGGAAAGTGGAGAAGAAAAGGTAGCTAGAGCAAGCTTCGTTACAGGAAGTAAGGGCTGGGCTGGATTTGGTTGAGATCTGTAATTGCGCGGACACGCTGACGTGCTTCATACATATCTCAACAGCTTCAATGCGCCATGAATCAAACATGATACACAACTGTTTCTCATCTTGTCTCCCAATGGATGTGTGTATTAAGGTGGCCTTTAAAAATGAATACTTAGGTACTTGCTATAGGTTTATAGTTTTCATAGGTAGGTTACAAGAGCAAGATTGTGGCTAAAGGGATTCAAAGTTCCCTGTATTTCATGACTCTGAAAATCATGATGTAAGTAGTTAAAATAAGCTAGAATCTTAAAGATTTATCTGTGTCAAGTCTTCATTAATGAACCTTTTATGTACCCTTGCTCAAATTTCGTATAATGCTTAATGGAAGCGGGGTATTTATTGTCCAAGATGAGTCATCTCCTGAATTGTAATCTGAATGATCACGGCGCAATAAGATCCGGGCCTGAATGGGCTCGCCCTGTATGACGACTGCACGTGTGCTGGGGTCCTCGGAGACTGAGGCGCAATAGCCATAGCAAGACAAAAACAGTCAACACATTTTGGTAGAGAGATGATCGAATAAATTGGGAGAAGATAATGGGACTACTAACTGTCATGAGAAGGTAGTCAGAAATTACATTTAGAAAAATTATACATTTTCTTGGTTTTAGTTTCTTGTACGAATTAAATCATAAGCATCCTTTTAATATTAGGCTCTACTCATGATTTCTCTCATATTTGGGGAATGTACTATGTATCATGTAGTCTTATTTTATTAAAAAAAATCAGCCTGTAAAACAGCAGTAAGTTCATTTTATTTTGAGCTTCTTCCAATAGTATGGACGTATCATGATCTCCTTCTTTTCAACCTATGAGGACTTTTCAGAACTTTGGTATAAATGCAAATATGTAAAAATGAAGGCGTAGTTATTTAGTCGGCAAAAATTGTTTTTGTGCCGATTTCACCATTGAACTTTTAGGTTTTTACGGACTTATGCAACGGACCGAGTTGAGTTGCTGTTTCCTTTGGGCTATGTCTGAGACGCAATTACTATGGGAACGTACCTGTGAGTGCGCAAACAAGTGTTTCCGGTCAGGGGACGACCGTATCCGTCGGGCCCTACTTCCATTTTTAATAAAAGAACTCATCTGAATACTTATGTATTCTTTTATTATATTATGTGCTTTAGATAGGCATTTCATTAATCCTGCATTGCATTCATGCAACCATAACTACCTACACGGTAGTTGATAGGAAGGTAGATTTATGAAGTGAACTCATGAGAACTAAATAAAGTTCACCAATTAATGCTGATTGATCGTATTTTCTACACACATATTCCTTTGTGATGCACTTGAATAAAGTGTCAAATTCGTATTTGTTTTATGTTATTTTACAAAATACTACTTTTGTTTACCTACTTACTTATATTACAATTGGGTACTCGTGTTGCCTATTTATTGCAATAGAACCAAAGTTGCAATAATGATTGGTTAGAGGTTAATTGCCTATTAATGTTAAATAGTGCAGGTGCAACTTGCGTGCAAAGTGTTTGACCAAATAACTTGTTATTAGGATATTTCATTGAATGACTTATGAACGAAAATAAGTAGAGTATTAAATACATTGAAGTAATAGTGGTAGTAATATTAAATAAATAATAGACAAGGAAACGAAAGATAATAATATAAAATAAAACTTTGGCGTTATTGAGTGACTTATTAATTACATGAGGGCATAGGGATTTAACAACAAACTTTTTTTTGTTGATGCATGAACATGATTATGGCGCCCAACCATACAATACAATTGTGGTGCAATATCGTAGACACAACTTAATAAAGTTAATGTCAGTATTTAGAGCTTAATTCAGTGACCATAAAGCTTTAAAACAAACAAAGTAAAGCATTATTTACCATCCTTATATAGTATGTTATCCTTTTCCATATAGCGTTTATTACCGTAAATAAGCCAGGGCGGCGCGGCCCCAGGGCGTCATTCAGGCCCACAATACGAGTTCCACAGGTGACGACTAGCTGAATAGCGCTGATTGCACCGCCATTCAACGCGTACCTTACCTGGACAACCTGTTCCTATACAATGTGGCCCGATACTAATAACTCATCTGTTGGATTTTAATTGAAACCGTTAACTGATTTCTGACGAACTTAATAATACAGCGACTGAAGTTATTGTTTCTATTTCCTTTTAAGTAGCTGGTTAGGTGGCAATTAAAAGGATGCTCTGTATATATAAGTAAATATAGAGACTATTTTGTTTTTTAAGTGTATCAGAGCCTGAATATATTTTTAATATGAATCATGATTTTAACCATTTATATTGTGAAGTATGATCTCGTAATATAATAAGTAATATAGAGATTTTGAAGATAGCTCTATCTCTATCAAGATGATTGAATTCGAAACTTGTTTGATAAAGTTCCTGCCAGGATACTTCCGAAGGATGCTCACAATTCCTTGGCAGGACAATGAAACGATTGCCACTCCACTTTCTGAAGTAGTTATTTAGATATTCGGTTACATTTTAAACGTATGCATTCGGTGCATCCGCTTCCGTTTGTTCAAAGGAAAGAGGTTTATTCCTTACAAATCTCTACCTGTATACCTATCATGACCATATCACCTTTATGATTCAGAAAATAAATGTTCTTTCAAAGTAACAGTTTGTGCTCACTAAATTATTTACGATTTACGAGTGTTTGAATTATTTAGTTCTATAACCACAAATATCTTATACCCACCGACAATATTTATCCTGATAAAGAGTTTAAGATTATCGATTTCATCGAAATTATTATCATGAAACTTTGTAAATATTATTGTTTGATATTATAATATTTTCCCGTAGAAAACACAAAGTGCGCGTTGACGTGGCCAGCCCGCCCAGTCAAGTTCCAGTCAAGTGGCACGCATAGGAGCGCGCGCAGCCGACTCGACAGCGCCAGCGCCCGGGGAACCCATTGTTTTCATATCATTAAGGCCATTATATTTGCTTGCCCAAGCGTGATTTTATCGTTTGTTATTATAACTTTGATCGGTGGCTGACATCTTCATAATGATTTTCAATAATCATTGTTTTATGAGTCACAAACAATAGCCGTAATCATAATGCCAATAACATTACAATCTGTAATTTGCCCTGCGATCGTTGAAAGCTATTAGGATGAGAGTTTACGTAGGACGAATAAAGAAAGTCGTAACTTTCATTCCATTGTTTGAACGTAAACGTTTTGTTTATTATATGAGATAGTAGTTCTTTGTGTTATTAACTGTTAATTTCCTCTCTCTTTAATTAGTTTAAAATTAAGCACTAAATCATTCTCAGCTTTAAAACTTACCCACATGAATTCGTCTTAATAACATAAATGTACCTACCCAACTTTAAATTTCTTTCATATTAATTTATGTGGTAATAGTAGGTACCTATACCATAACTGCGTATTTTCAAAAAGAAATAGGTACACGGATGTAAGTTACAATTTTTAAATGCGTAGTTTTCAGTAATTTATTAAAATATTTTCTGTTCAAACATTACGTAATAAAAATGTTTCGATTCATCATTATTTTATGCAATGATAAACAGATATAGGATACCAAGAAAAAATACCCTCGCACAAGTTTGGCATCAATTTTAACACCGATTCCGCCACCGGTCTGTGAAACAAAACCCCTTATTCAATAAAAGTCAAAGAGTTCAATGGCAAACGAAATGGAACGATTATGTAATTATTTATTATAAACAAAGTTAATGCTTGAGCCGTGATCGTATTACGTACAATTACCTAATAATCTTTTATGCATTGTTTCTCGACAGTTTTATGGAGGTGAATTCTGGAAACACCTTCATTAAGGCATTTTGATACAATCAAGAGGTAAGACCTGACTTCAAAAGTTGCTGCCACATATCATTTGTTCCACACACGGTGCTAGTGTTGGACTGGCTGTGTTGTTTTAATTATATGAATGTAGAATGCAGATAGTTAAATATAATTTGATGGTAACTTTTATAAATCAGAGTAAGCTTTCAACTAGTTCTTGGCGATTCTTGGTCATGACGATACTGGTTTACCTATTTGATAATCCTGATGCTTCCGGAAATAGCTTTGGGGCACACTTTAACCTGTTCAGTTGCTACTGTATAGGTAGGTCATAGTAGTGTTCAGAAACAGGAACTGCCATCAGTTCATCTCATCTATGTTTACTTAGGTAAATCCGCTAGAGACTCTACTGCGCCGTCTAGAGAAAGGTGAAAACGAAACGATACTCCTCTAATTTTGTAGGCGTTATTGAAGACAGAATTAAGTTTTATATTTGTTTTTGTCTTATTTTATCCATTAACGTGTTTTCCTTGATTAAACAAGAGCCATTAGGTATGATTAATTGCTTCAATTTATGCAAGTGCAAAATATTACGTTTCAATAATGACCGGTACACACACCGCAGCGTTAAGTCCGAGTCCTCGTCAAATCACGAATTTAAGTTCAAGACACGTCAATGTGATTTACCTTTCTTTAGCACTTAAAATTCGAAGGCCATTAAACGGAACGAGATTTCGGAGACGATGGCCCGTAAAAGTTTCGCAAGAGTCGTAACCCATTTGGGTTATAACACGCCGTGACGCGGCGAACTTTTACACGGCCGGAGAAAATAGGGAGACGGGCATCGCCGAAAACAACAATGAGGTACTGTTACCGTAATGACACTTTATGAGCACAAACATCGCCGCGGTCGGCGGGCGCGGTCGCAGGGCACGAATGTGGTCCGCATTGTTTCCTGCGCCCGCGCATCGAGGACGACAGTGATGCTCGCGGACAAAGGCACCCATTGCAACAGCCGACTTATCGGTGCCGACCTCGCTGACATTCGGTTCGATTCTTAGAACGGAATCGATTTGCCGAACTGGCAATTTCCTGCATTCAGTAGGGTGACATGCATGAGCTCAATGGAATTGCGATACATCGACCGAGGGTCGATATGTATTATTTGATAGATCGATTATGATCAGGCTTTTGCAAATCTCGCCATCGATCCTCCTTAATTTATTTTTGATTCTTATTAGGTATGTTTTCTTTTGTATTCTTGTTCTTGTTTTATTAGCGAGCTGTTCCACAGACTCAAGTGGTTGGATAACAAAAAAGAAATGATTTGAGTGCATCGTTCTTTGGTAATAATTTATTTATTTCACGCTACAAATTTACATACCTATATGTAGTGGGCAAGTTAATCTTAATTTCGGTTAATTCGTGTTGGATATGTTGCTCTACAACATAGGTTTTTGCAATCGAAGTAATTACATTGTACATGAAAGCCGATATCGATAATTTCATAATTAAAATTGATTAAATCACATTAAAACATTATGGGGGAAAGGCAAACCACATTTTTATTGCATTGCTGTAGTACCTACAAGTGTGCCTTGTACCGCAACCCAGCTCACGTCTGCGCCATGTCCGGGAAGATGAAGTTGTAAATAAATGCTGACATAGCCACAAAATTGGATGATTTACTTATTGCTATCGTGTCAACGGTAATCGCTCGGAGTTAAGACATGAACTTTCTTTTCAGTGTAGTTTTTAACCTTCTTTCGGTTTACGATTTTGTGGTAAATCATAGCGGGTCAGTGGCACAGCTTGTACTCGTAGAGCTTCAACTTTATGAAAATTAACGATTACAATGTAAGGCGCATCATAAAGTTCTGGCAACAGCATAATATTATCATATCAGTTATAATATTATTACTAAGTAAGTATGATTTCAAAATGGCTATAGTGGCTATTTCTTCCGTTGAAATATCAATCAAGTGACATTAATTTGCAGAAGATAAGGGTTCTCATGTTTAAAGATTAAGGTCATATGTCGGCCGTTTGGTGTAGTGGTTCAGAGCGGACTACTATGCCGAGAGGTCCCGGGTTCGATTCCCGGCCGGGCAGAAATTGTAATGATGAATTTTAATTTCTGTGACGGGTCTGGGTGTTACTATGTATAATATGTATGTATTTAAAAAAAAAGTATATAATTAAGTAGTATATCCGTTAAGCTAGCACCCATAATACAAGCATTAAGTTGCTTACTTTGGGGCTAGCTGGCGCTGTGTGAAATGGTCCAAAGATTATTTATTATTATTATTATTTATTATATAGAGCGATCATCGAATGACAGTTCCTTTTGGCGACACGTAGCGATATGAGAGCCATGGTCATGCGACGTGGAGCCTTGCTGGGCGGTCGACCGACGCGTACAACGCCGCCACACTGCCTGGACCAACAGGGTCGCCGTCTTACGCACGCGATCGCCGCTGAGCAGACCGACGTGGTGCGATGGTTGCATACCATGTTATAATGTTATAACGTCCTATTCTGTTTATAACACCCTTCCCTAATTATAATCCGTAAAATATGTAATAAAACCTATAGTTAGGACCTAACAGAACTAAAGCAAATACAAGTCGAAGGAATTATTCTTGAGAATCTTGAGAAACGTTTACTTACTACATTATTTGGATAATATAGTAATTATAAAATTATTTCTTGCACTAGTGTAAAGCTTATGGGTAGCAGCTTTACCATGCAAAAATTGGTTGACAATACTTACAAAAAAAACTACATAATTTTACTGATCTACGATGCTTTGACATAAAAGCTCGTGTAACAAAATAACCATCGAAATCTAATCTAGCCATGAAGTTTAGCAAAGAAAGCGATGATATCAATAGCGATAGCTTTTACATAATAACACCGCGGGCCGTGTGGTCCTTGCGGTTATTTGTACGGCTCTACCAACTACTGGTTTTCCACAAAGATAGATGAGTTGCTCTTTATTGTTGCTCTACAATTGCAAAAGGCAAAAGTTATTTTGCCAGATACAAAGAAGAATGGTTTATGTGTCCTTGATTGCGATAGTTACTCAGTAGAAGAAACACAAGATAGACTAGTTAACTGAATGCGCTAACTGTGAAGATGTGTATAAGTTATTATTTTGACTATGGTCTACGAGTATGTAACACCAACTTGATAGAGCCGGAAATGAAAGTACTTATTCATCTTCATTCAGATCGATTCAGTTTAAAAAACATCACACCTCTGAAATCACTGAAACAGGGCCATCACGTTACGTAACGGTGAGTGATTTGTTTATTGTCTTATTTATAGCACTGTCAATCAAGATAATATACCGATTGTAATTAAAATTGAGAGATGTGTGTGGGTATGTCGTAAATAAATGCGGTAACGCACGCAGGGGCGTAGCATCACATGTGCGCGGCCAGGTGCGACAATCTCGGCAGTTGTCGCGGCGCACGCGCACCCTCACTGCGCTTTTAATAAATTTCAATACACATAAAAAAAAAGATCTATCAAAAGATGGCGACAAAACAAACCGGTGTTCGGGTGCAACTATGCAGCACTGCTTTACCGCTGGTCGCTCGCCCTCCGCGAACAAAACACCGTTGTTGGGTGTGCAAACAAGTTTTGATTAAATGAAAAGGTGTCCCGGAACGGGTGTGTTCGCCGTTTGCTCTAAGTAATTACATTTTATTTGATACCTAGCGGTGGGCGCACAATTCAAATGAAACTCATTTCACTTTTGATACAACGTATAAAAAGCGTAAAAAAGGCCCGGCTCCTCCCATAGACACGTGCTCCGAGAGCTGACTGAATGCGCACATTCAAATACCATATCCGGTTCACTCACGATAAAGTCTGCCAAGACTTGCAAATGTATTACTTTTTCTATAGATCTTCGTACTAACAGCCTTTTGACTTGCTGATTTGTTCTGTACATTACTATGTGCTAGTTAAAATTAATAAAGTAAATGAGTATGCCTTGTACGTTTTGTATGGTACAACTCCATTTTAATGCAGATTAGCTCTACATTTAGGAAATGTTTTTGGGTAGGAATTGTCCGCTATTTATGAGTTTATCGGTGTTATTAGCTGATGTACTACCGTGGTACAAACATATTTATGAACTATTAAATTGCTTTACGATGTTGTAATAGGCGCCAATTTTCGGAATTTATGTCTTAAACTTGAAATTACTGAGTCATAGACCATACCTTTGATAGAATAGCTTTGACTATGTAAATATCTGTGTTGATTTAAGTTCCGCCTGACTTGGCAACTTGTTGGCGCACATTATTGGTTATCGGACTCTCAATTTATGAATCATGCTACATACTCACATCAATTAGCATTAAAATTACAAACCGCGTTTTGTTCTAATATAAAATCCGTTCCCATCGGTATGTTTTTTCTACCTAAAAAGGGTTGACGTGTTCATACATCTGTATTACATTACAAAATTAAGTAACGTTTAATCGCAACAAAACTATGGGTGTGGATAAAAAATAATAACGGAACCGTTACCCGTCACTTACGGTCGTGTTAATCCCGCGCAGAGCGATCAACTTGTTCGGTCCTGCGCCGGCGCAGCGGTGCAGCTGCCCTCGCAGCGACCCCAGGTCCTCATTCCCCTTCTCGCTAAACACTATAAATACCTTTCCGTCGCTAAGAAATGCAAAAAATCTGTATAACGGTGAGATTCTTCAAAAAAATCGAATGTGGGAAACGAACGGTTTTCGTTTCCCTAGATAGATGTTATTGTAACTCTCTCTTTATTGCCAAGAATTGAGCAAAATGCATAGAAAATGGGAATAATAATGCACTGAACATGTGTTTGAATTTGAACTCACCAGCTGTAAGATTACCCAAAAAGATTATAAGGATTAATTGTTTTCAGTAATATTACTTCCTTCCAATCTATCAGTACCAACAGTTCCACCACTTCCAGTTGCTAATTACGTAATTGGATACATTACTAAATTATCACAAAGCTCTCGAGTTTCGTGAAAATTGATCGGCAGAATGAAATTTTATTTCCCTCATAAAACGCAGAAGTTGCATTTGGAAAACAGTGAGAAAATATGTTTTGTATCGGGTCAGTTTTTTCTTGTTGCTGTAGGTATTCATCCTTAAATTACTTTAATATTTATTTAAAAATTTCCTGCTTAAAATATGATCGGCATTATCGCTTCTGTAAATCTTAAGATTATTAATGGATCTAAAAATTATATCTTATTTTATTCACTGACCGTTACCTATCTAGTTCAATCTGAGGTTCATCAGAATTATGTATTTACATTTCACAGCTACTAATAAATTGGGACAAAAGATTGTTTGATATTGATTGCCATTACCTTGCCATCTCAATCGTCGGGTACCTATATTTTTTCAAATCATATAAAAATCGTTTCAGTACTTTTTGTGATTTATTTATTTAAAGGCACAACCACAGAATACAATTCAATAAGATTACAATGATAACATACTAGGTTTCACATTTAAATTATATTCCTATGAATTATGATTATCCCTTAAATGTTCAGTATTTATCATAATATTTTATTAAATCCCATTTAAAACAAATACACAACTTAATCTAAAAAACAAGTTAGACTTAGGTGCCTACTTCCGCTTCATGACATAAATAGTTGATGATTAGTTTAAATAAATAAATTCATAATTATTTTAATGATTCATAAAATTGTAGTAGTACCTACCTACTGATTTTCATATAGTTGAATTAGCTTCGTATCGTAATATCATGACAAAACGTAGAGAGAACACATAAAATATATTCCTTACCTTAATGGAGGAGTCATTTTTGTAAACTTTCATTATAAGTGAGTGGTCCTGAAAGACGCAACTTTTTCAGTAAGTATACTAGCAGGTACCTACTAAGTACCTACATACACGTTACAAACATAAACCAATTTATAACTTCATTTTATGTAAACCTACCTACTTTATAAAAATTTAGTTAGACAACAAAGCTACCATCATTTTTTCCCGCTTGACTAGTTTGAGTGGAAGACCGAACAACAACAATGATGCGCTACCATTGTATATTTTTCTAAATACCTATTTTTAGGTACACTACTAGCATTTACTTAAACTAAATCGGATGGGTATTAGAAAGGCCCTAACCCTAGACACATCAGCGACGGTTAACCGAAACTATTTTTAGGTGCGCAAGCGCTGCGCACGAGGGGTGAAAGGTGGCGCGCACCGGCCGCGGCTCGCTGTAGCGTGTGCCGAAATCTCAGCTGTTACCCCATCGGTGTGTACAGGGTGTGCCGTTTTATATTTTCTTTTTCATTATCTAGGTATGGTTTAGTTACAAGATCGGAAAAAATGTACGAGTCGTTATTTTCTGTTTTATTATCGAGGTATAGTTTAATTACAAGTCGGAAAAAATACTGCTTGTGTACGGGTCGTCGTGCCTGTTATACTTGATTGTTTTACCGTCGTAGTTAAGTAAAGACAGTCTTAATTTTTTTTAAACACTAACTGAATTTGCTAGATTTTTATCATTGAACCAATGTGGGTTAATTAATCCAAAATGGTTAGGTGTTATAAAAATAAATCGGAGTTGCTTTTCTTTATAGTTAGGTAAGTATTCGAAATTGGCACATAGGTGAAATAAAATTATGTAATAAAGTAAAAACAAAACAACTGACAAATCATATTCAACAAAAGTAAACAAGATATAGAATTTCCTTCTTCAACATAAAAACTAATCAAATATCAATTTTCAGAGACGGTATAAAAGTGTAGAGCATCCTGTACAGAAAGCTCAATCCATCTGTATTAAAAGTGTTTATAAAAGCGTTGAATGGCCCTGTGTGCTTTATATAGAAAATTCTACAGCAATGCCATTATTCAAAATTAAACTACTCACCTACCTGCAGACTAAAATATCCAACATCAAAAACGTCGTATTGTCGAGATTTTTGCTGCTGAAAATTCGACCTTACAGGCGGAATCGATTTGCACAATATTTAAAATGAGACCATATTTTCTGAGTACTAGAGTCGAACAGTGATTTGTGATTTACTGAACCAAACATGAAAGTTTCTCTTTTGTGAAATGACGGCAATGCTCATATAAAGGGCTGTCAACTACGACCTTTTTCCTTTCAGTGTATGAAACAATGAATGGGGGAGACCCTAATCGGGGAGGTTTTTCGAAAGGTCGTAACGACCATCGTGGTTGTTCGGGTGGCGAGAGCAGTGGTGAGGCATTTAAGTCGTTTTAAATGGGGACGTTGGTTCCGTGCAGATGTGCCATTCGGGTACAGACATGTGATTCTGCACGAGCAGCCAGCTGCCGGCATAGCTGTGCACTGATTCAACACAATGCAGGGTCGGACTCCACTCGTGGGTGCCTACGCTTTGTGCAGCGTTCCGTGTGTGCATGTAGAAGGTAAGCTGACAAACAATGATACAAATACCCATACAACAATGCAGGTGTGCAAACGCTCTCGGACGTCATAATCCGAATTAATAATATCAGTTATTATTACACACTTCAGCCAACGAAATGTTATGCAATGTAATATCTTTCCTACCTACTATTTACTTATAAATGAGTGACGGTGTAGGTACCATCATTTCGATAGCCATTTAATAGGTAGTCGTAGCAGCAGAAAAACACAAACAGAATTTGTCGTTATTATTATTTATTAATGCCGGTTATTTCATAATATTGTGCATATTTACCCTAAATAAGCCAACATCTATTGAAAATTTTTAGGAAAGGAAAATCATTGAACATACTCGTGTTTGACAATAGTTTATTTTTGTGTTATTAAATTAAAGCTGAATCACTTCCTCATCATCACAACTCAATTTTGAAATTTTACATCCAATTTTTTTTGCAGTCATGATTTTTCCTGAAAGCTGCATTGATTGCTGATTGGACATAGCTGAATTTAATCAAATCCATGTACTTAATCCTAAGTAAAGCATCTGTGCCTTAGTAATTATAATCTCTGTTCTATTCCAAGATTACGATTCACGTATCACATAAGTATACATTGAAAATCTAAATCACGTAATAAATAAAACATCCGAACATCGTTAATAATAAAACATGCAAATTCAAACGCTACTGCATTACTCGACATTCGCGAGTAATGTATGCGAGGAATTAACCGCCAATTGTGCGACATTGAGAGCTGGCTGGTATCGCGCACACCTGCCCGCGGCGCCCCTGTCCATCGCTATTTCCGCCATAGCGCACGGCCCCTGCGCTTGCGCGGCGCAGCTCGTGCCGCGACCGTTACGCACGCGCCGGCCGCCCGAACACCTGGCCGCGCAGCCGCTGCACGCCCGCCACCCCTAGATCTAGCCACCTCCCGCCTCTCGTGATACTGGCAGATGACACTTAATCCGAATTGACATAATCAAATAATTAAACCCCTAGTACGTTAAATGCGAACAAAAATTACCATTTTCTATAGTAGACAGTGATGATTAAAATAATGGTGACAAAAGTGCTTTTTGATAAATCTGAATTTAACTGCATTGTCTGCACTTATATTATATAAACGCGAAAGTTTGTAAGGACCTAACTTCGTCACTCAAAAACTACTTGACGGACTTTGATGAAACTTTCCACTTAGTAGCTTAAATTACATTTGAATAGCACACATAGATAGGCTACAATAAAATTTCTAAATCTATGCGGAATGCGGACGAAGAACAAAAGACAAAAGCTCAAAAATTAATTCCTGAATGTGGTCTCTTTTGAATTTGGTTGACAGCTCTACATATTATATTCGTTGCTTCTTATTGCTGCTTCTATTGGCACCCTATGTCGCAGTCTCCACATAATAACTCGTCTATAAAATAGACTTAAGGCTTGGTATTTCTGCTAAAGTAGGTATTTCGCGCTGTCAAAATCTGCGCGCGCAATTCTTCGCCGAAGACAGCGCGCCAAAGAGCTCCCGCCACAATTTCTAGCTACACAGTATAGAAATACGCAGTTGGTTAGATTAGGTTGACTTCCTTCCCTTCAAGCGTCACACTCACAACACTTTCTAATACAAATCATATCCAAGTGATACAAATTAAAACACCTTTCAGACTTTTTGGGAATATATTCTAGAATCGAATAAATATAAATTATAACTGCAGAAGTAAACACGGTTCAAAGTGGCCGTGGCGTCGCCCGACCTTCTGGAAGTTCTGCGCCGGCTTAAAGAATTTCAAGATTACGTCACCCGACCTATCGATAGGCCCTTGGGAGCTTGAGCGATTAGAAAAACATTTTATGATAAGTTACTCTTAGTAGCGATTATTTAGAGCTTGGATAATAAATTATAGTTGTTGCAATTCACGAAGTTTTGCATGTGGTTAATAACATTAATCAGTACAATCAATTTATACATCAATTTTGTTCAGTCTCTTTGTTTATTAATAAATAAAAATATCATACTAAAATTGCAGAAACATATTTGTTTGTATTGGTCTGGGTGTTTTCTTTCTATAATATGTATGACGTATGTACGGGGTTCTGTATCGAAAATTACTATGAGCATCACACGCGGTTACCTTTCACCCCCTTCATTTCATGACCCTATTTCGGAAAATCTTTTCTTATGAGATGCCTACGTCATACAAAGAACACACCTTCCAACTTTCAGGTCTCTACGATATCCGTCAGTCATTTAGGACAAAGCATTTTTATTAGTTGTCCAATACTCTATCGTTCCAGGTATGTCATTGACAGGAGGGCGCTACTATCTTAATGGGTTATTCATTAGTCCCAACTTTATGCCACTTGACATTTCAGAATCGTTTGACTTTAGATACCTAAGCGATTTGATATTCGATATCTTTTAATGAAATCAAGTTCTGAAATAACTTGAGGTGTTGTACCCGATCAAGCTTTTCATTGTAGGACAGTTAAATAGTTTTATTATTAGTTTCTTCTTTAAGTCTTAATTTGTCAGAGTAGGTAAAGGCTCAATGAGAGCAAAATTTAGCTTTATAATAGTTTTTAATTTTTTTCTTGAAATATTTGACGCCTTGTAATCTCTCGTTAATATAGGTCCACACAAATAAAGAATGTTTGACTTCGACTTTAATAATTATGCTCTTACATAATTATTAATAAACTAGCTTTACGCCCGCCGCTTCGCCCGCGTGGAATTTTTCAGTTTTTATATAACCTATTACACTCAGATATTATGTGGCTTTCTATTGGTGAAAGATTTTTTAAAATCGGTTTCGTAGATCCCGAGATTACCCCTTACAATTTAACAAATATACAAACACACAAACTTTACCTCTTTATAATACTAATATATCTAAATATAGATAGGTAATTTGAAACCCTATTTTGTTTCATTCTTTTTTTTATTTTAAATATTTCACAATCCAAACTAATATTTACTGTAAGTAAATGCTAAATAGTAAATATTAGTTTGGATTGTGAAATATCCTACTAATATTATAAAGGCGAAAGTTTGGATGTCTGGATGTCATGATGTCTGGATGTTTGTTACTCTTTCACGCAAAAACTACTGAACGGATTTTGTTGAAACTTTACAGTATTATTGTTTACTAGCTGACCCGGCGAACTTTGTTCCGCCTTAATGGCAATAAATAACCAGACTTTTTTTTATTTCGAACGGGATAAAAAGTATCCTATGTCCTTCTCCTGGCTCTAAAGTACCTCCCTGACAATTTTCAGCTAAATCGGTTCAGCCGTTCTTGAGTTATAAGTGGAGTAACTAACACGACTTTCTTTTATATATATAGATAACCCAGATTAACATCATGACGATATGTGGCAAATACATTTCAATAAATAAATAAGACGTGTCTAAAAAGCGCCATCTATCGTCATTGGTTAAAATCTACAGCACTGGACAAACTACGGTATGACGTTCGCAAATATTCATTAGGGGGAAGCCGTGAAACGCCATCTATCAACATGGGTAAAACGAGGTAAAACATCATATCTAACGGGGGTAAAACGAGGTCCACGCGAACGAAGTCGCGAGCGGCCGCTAGTTTATAATAGGTGGCTTTCCCTCCGCAACCTTATTGGTATTCCAAGTATGTGTCTTTTAACTGATTTCTGATAAACATTTCATGTAAAATTTGTCTAGTTATAACTCTATTTACATCTGCATCTGTAAGCAAGGATTCATGTTCTCCAGCCCAGATGCCGAGTAAACAGAATCGTCTTTCAGTGACGTGCAGCTGCCCCTATATTTGACCCACTGACCTAATTTTTTATTATTTATTTGTGTCAGTGTGCTCTTCTAAAGAGTGTAAGACGATTGTATGTAGGTACTATTAAAATGTAATTTTAACTCATTGGTTTTGTCTCATATTTGAGGAATGTAGGTACTATGTATCATGAGTAGAGTCTTAGTTTAAAAGGATGCCAACGATTTAAATTTCAATAGGTAGACAAAATTCATAATTCTTAATTATCAAAAATTTTAGCTTTCTCCAGTAACACTGATATTATTATACTGTGACTCATTAAAGTCATCATTGTCAAAAATATTGACAAATCGCGAACTGTCACGGCCAAAAAACTGACACGCGTCCGTCCTCCGTAAGCGCCACCGCGCGACTGATTGAGATTGTCCAAGCCGTCATGGACGATTTTTTCCACATTTTTTAACATAGTAACTAAATAAGACGCAATATAAAAATTTCATCCGTTAAAAGCCCTCAAGTTATTTCTGAACTTTAGTTTAGTAAAAGATTCAGAATCTCAAATCGCTTATTTTAAAAATAAAACCATAAATAGAAAACGAATAGAGGTAACTTTGGGAATTTATTCTATCGAGTCAACTTCATCAAATCGTGTTTCCATCCGTTAATAGCCCTAGAAAATATCCTCAACTATGCCCAAAAAAAATCTTAGCCTTTAATTTTACTGTTTAGTACCTCAAAAATGAAAAATGAAAACCTCATTTTCGCCATTTTCTCTGCTACCCGGCCTTAAAGCTCTAAATTAGTTTAAAAAACTCGTAGTACCGCAATTAGACAGGCTGCACCCATAATATAATCAAGTCCCTACATTCTCCAGGCTGAGCAATCACTGATTTAATATTTCAATGCGATTTAGTAATCATATTTTATGGATATTTCCTGGTAGTCATGAACCGTTCATTAGCTGAATTACCGTTAAATAAGTAAAGATACCGTTATAAGATAAACAGTAAACCAAAACTTAAGAGAATATTCCAAATAATTATTAATTAAAAGTCTGTCATTAGGGATCTTTAGTAAACAAAACATTCTCACAACTTGCATGGTTATTAAATAAGTAATATTAATTGATCATCAGTAAGTGTTTTGTTTTTATTAAAGTCGATAATAGTCGGCGTGAATTCATTTCAATAGAACGACTTATTTAATGACTTGTTTACCAAACCAACTCTCGATCGAATTGTTTACCGTTCCCATACGTAAAATACGATTAGAATTCATTCACAGGGTCAATTAGCTAATGACAGACATGTTGTTTATTAAATTACAGGACTGCTTCCCACCCACTTAAGTTATATTTACTTATGATGACAAGATCCATCCGGAAGATTTGATAAGTGGAAGAATTATTTAGGTATTGCTGAGTATCAATGGTATTAGTCACCATATGAACATGATATTAATAATCCAATGCCTAGCTAAGTAGTTCTTGTCCATTACATGTCGACCCTTGACACATTTACGGGTTGAGTCATGAGGTGAATTTCACCACATGCAATCCTTGTCATCATGATGTGGATGATCAACATGAACATTGAACTTGCAGAGTAGACAACTCACTATGCGCTTATTAAACGCAGCGATAATTCCTATCTACCTAACCTTAAACCACTAATTTCAATCTTCCGATAACTTTTACTAGAATGTGTCCTTTGACTCATTAATTGAATATTGAAAATACTTCAAATACTTAGGCATTTCAATTTCCGGATAATTGAAAAACTAACAACGATCTTTCGAAATTTACTGAAGATATGTGGGTTAGATATAAATACGAATAGGTAGGACCTACTTACTACTCGTATTGCAGATTTCAAATACTAACGTCGAAATAGTACCTTATTTAAATACTTAGCAGTGTGCAACTCGTTTCTGTGAGAATTTCTAAATTACCCATGGAGCAGACTGACCTGTGGGAATTAACACTGGCTGTAAAAAAATATAACAAAGACAAGAACGAACGTTACATTTCCGCGTTGGGAAGGGTTGCGAACGTATCTTGTTTGGTTTGATACACACACGGAAATCTTTTTGTCGCACCAAACGGGTTTAGAAGTATTTCCGGTTACGCAAAATGGTAAATTATTATTACAATAATCCGTTGTGAGACTTTTTGGTGGACAAACCTGATTGATGGTTGAAGTAACCACAGTTAGGATGCATTTAGACGGAAAACAGTATAGAATATAGTTATGAATACATAAACACAAAAGGAATGGGAACGTTTTGGATTCAATTACATTTTATCACATTGTCATATACTAAATACATAGCAATACTATACAATAACAAGTTTATGCAAATGTATTTATGAAACACGTATTCAGCATTTGACGAGCTAATCTTAAGTGTCCATATATTTGCTGAGCTTGCTTGCACTTGCACGTTGAGTTGTCTGCGATGTGCTGACGTATCATCACTGTCATTGAATAACTTTCATTTTATATTAGTTATTAGTTATTGATACTAGATATTTCTATTTACTTTGATCAAAATAAAACGGCTAAGTATGTGTATTATTTACGATAACTTACGAAAAAGTCAACAGACAGACCTGTGGGATTTTAAGAAAGTGAATTATGTCTACTTAAACTCAAATATTTTCTCTAGATAAAAGCACGTCGTACCTAACTAATCGTAAAAGGAAGAGAAAAACACATAAGGAAAAGAGGACAAGGTCAATCGAGTGACTCTGCGACATTAACAGTATCACTAAACATTCATGTGTCATCGAGTTTCATTTAACACACCAATTTGCGAAGTAGGTCGCAGTCCAATCACTCATGCAATTATTCATAGAAGTGCAGCATCGCGTCAATCATAATAAATCAATCAATCATTGTTTGGTGCGAAATCTTGTTAATGTTTAGGATATTCTAAATTAATTAAGTTATCGTTTCATGGTTGATAGGACTACTTTTCATCATAGATATTGTGGATAAAATCTTTTATAGCCAATCTCAATTTTGCGCCAAGTTTTTTCTAAAATGATTTTGGACGAAGGAAAAGTTTTTGAATGGCAAGTTTCATGAACAAACAAATTTCGTCTCCAGCTGCTGATCTCGATCGACTTTGGAATACAATGAACCGTCTGAACAAAGTACGAGACCGTTTCAAAGAGACGCAATGGCTCAGTTCAAAGGTGCTTAACCCCAAGAGTTGCGCAAAAAATCGGTTAAGTTGATGGCAACCGGTGCGGTGCTGAAGCTGGGCATATCGCACTGAGAGGCAGCGGCGCCGGGTGCGGAGGCGCAGGTGCCGCGGCCGCCCCGCGCGCCGCGCGCCGCCATTGGCCGGGCCCGCGCGCGCTGCGCCGATTGGGTACGGCGCACGTGCGCGGCCTACCCGCCGCCACCTGGCCGACTCTGCCGGGGAGCCCTTATAAGCCGCGCGCTTCCCTCACCGCACCACTCCGACTCCGGACGCCGACGAGTACATGCGTCTACGTCTCTCGCGTAACGACCGCTACTACGACTCCGGCGCAACTTGCGATGTTTGGACTGTTTCAGCTTCAGTGAATTTGTGCTACGATTTATAGAACTTTTTTCGAACTATTCATTTGTTAAGTGTTGTGAACTAAGTGCAAGATGCTAGTGGAGGATTCTCAGATGTCTCGCGCTCTGATGTCGAAGAAGTATGCGCACTGTCCGCTCAAGAAGCGGCCGGTGTTGGTGCGGGAGGAGCGGCCAGCGACACCGCCCACCACGCCGCCGCACCCCGCCCACCTCGCCACGAGACTTTACCATGATTATCATTGTAAGTATTCTTTTTACAAACCCTCAACATATACCCCCAGTTAAATGTGTTAAATAAAAGTTGTTAATAAGTTTTATCGCAAGTTGTTTACACCGATTTTTAAAATCAAGTTAGTGTTTATTGGAATTCAAAATATTAATTTTAACGAATAAAATGTATAATTTAGACTACATTTTCACAAATATAAATTAAAGTAATTTATAAATAATAAACACGTAAATTCGCTTTTTATGATTCATTATTAATTTTCGTTTTCTTTTGTCACCAGATGATAATGAAAACGATGAACCAGAAAACTTGAGTACAAAACCAGAAGATTTGTCAAAGACTGGAAATTACCCAAGCAAAGCCTCATCACCGGTAGCTGCTACCGCCGTAAAGATGGAGCCCCGGGAATGGCCTCAACACCAACTGGACTATTTGGCGGCTTGCCGCGCCCGCCTTGAGCCAGCGCCGGCTGAGCTCGCCCGCCCTACACCACAATACGCCTACCTGCCTACACTATACGCACCGTACCCCATGGAGGAGTTGTACCCAGCTGCACCAGCTCTATCGCCCCCTGCGCACCCGCAGCTCTACTCTCACTACTCGCCAGCATCACCGCCGTCCTCCATCTCACCTCCACCATGCCCAGAAGACCTACGATCCCCTGGGTCTGTCTCCTCAGACTCTGGCGTGTCTGTATCAGCTCCCCGACGCCCGCGTTATCAGTGCCCAGATTGTGCTAAATCCTATTCAACCTACTCCGGACTCTCAAAACACCAGCAGTACCACTGTGCCGCGGCTGAAGGCAGTCTAGCAAGAAAATCATTCAGCTGCAAATACTGCGCCAAAGTGTACACGTCTCTGGGTGCGCTTAAAATGCATATCCGCACCCATACTTTACCCTGCAAATGCCACTTATGTGGGAAAGCATTCTCAAGGCCCTGGCTACTGCAAGGGCACATCCGCACCCACACTGGAGAGAAACCTTTCTCTTGCCATCACTGCCGCCGTGCCTTTGCTGACCGCTCCAACTTGAGGGCACATCTACAAACTCACTCTGATGTCAAGAAATACTCTTGCTCCGGCTGTGGCAAAACGTTTTCCCGCATGTCTCTCCTGAGCAAACATTTGGAAGGAGGCTGCGGCACTCCTGGGAGCGCCCCGTACGAGTACCGCCCGGAAGGGCTGCCTTCACCGCACGCGCACCCCTCAATGCCACCCACCACAGTTCATGCCTATTAGTAAGACTGAGTTCCGCAGGATCCACGATCTCGTTCCCTAGATGTTAAATCCACTAACACTCGCTGTTATCTCTGAAATTCCTGATTATTTAAAACTATAAATTATTGTAAATGTTCTCAAAATAATTTTGTGTGCATACAAGGTTAAAGACTTAAGTATTTTATAGGGACCAATGTACATTTAGATTTCTAAATTAGTTTAGAATAAGACTTAGAGTAAGATATATTTTCAGTTGCGACTGCCGCAACTTTGCTAGTCATGTGGCATTTGCCAAGTGTCATACACTTATTAAAACTTTTATTTGTATTTTAAGCCATGTATAAAGTGCCTTAATTATAAAAAAATGATTAATATATTTCTCGAAAATTATAACAGTATGTTGCAAGACGCTATAATTATAATATAATGACATTATGAAAATAGTACCTATTGATGAGGCTATATGAGCCGATTGCCGTATCGCGTTCCTTTCTGTTACCTCTTATACACGGAAAATAAAACTCTTTAAATTAAGTAACTTCTTTTATTGGGTGATCCTTTCCTCATTTTATTCACGTTTATGAATCTCTAACTCTAACACATTATCTCTCAAAAAATAGCAGAACTTGTGTTTGGATTCTTACTTGGCGATCCCAACTAATATTATAAACCAACTAATATATTATATTATAAATGCGAAAGTAACTCTGTCTGTCTGTCTGTCTGTTACGCTTTCCCGCTTAAACCTCGCAACCGATTTTGATGAAATTTGGCATAGAGATAGTTTGAGTCCCGGGAAAGAACATAGGATAGTTTTTATCCCGGTTTTTGAAACAGGGACGCGCGCGATAAAGTTTTTCTGTGACAGACAAAATTCCACGCGGGCGAAGCCGCGGGCGGAAAGCTAGTTAGATTATAAAAAAACACGTAAGAAACACTAACTTGTTAAAGTAAAGTATCAAGTTTAGTATTCTTTGAAGGTTCGAATTAATAGTACAAGATCTGTCACATACAGTGGTGTATACCTACGAAGTTTAGTTTAATTTGCCGGAAATATGACACGTGTTTTTTTTTCCAAATTCAAATTGTTTATTACATTTCACATTACAAATACACATTTACACAACTTCAAAGAAACAACGAACCATAAACTCCTGAAAATTAAAATAATTGATATCAAAAATCTAATATCAGTAAGTGTAAGATTCTATCTATTCGATAACCAGTCATCATTGGCAAAATACACAACGTTTTCATTCAACTGACGAGGGGTCAATTACAATTATTTTGTGAAGTGTACCTACCTACTTACTGACATATTAAATTGATCGAGGTCGATCATGAAAAAACATGATGAAGTCTGCAACACTAGACGTTTTGACGTAAAAAAATTAACAGAAGGAAAACCTTTGGGAAACGGACAGGACCTTTAAAAGGTAATTTACCTAAGGTAAAGAAAGGTAAGTTACTAAACTACATACCCATCTGCCTATCTATTGCAGTCAATTTTCTCATAAACTAAGCGGAAGGATAGAATTAAAATGATACAGACGAATCGTTTAAACATTGTTAGACATTAACCGGATCAATTACAATAAATTTTTGCTAATAAATAAAAATCCGGTTCAGTGTGCTTACCATGAGTTTACGTTAGGTGTGCTCGCTAGCGGCTGCGTAAAAAAATGACATTTAAATGTATGACATAATGTGCAGCGCCCCTAGCGGCTACTTTCAAGAAATAAAATCTTCATAGATTTTTTGACGTTCTCGCTAGCGAACACACCTAACGTAAACTCATGGTAAGCACACTGGATTGATTTCATAATTTAAAGTATTTCGGCAAAAATCAGTTTTAAAGGATTAGCAAAACGCGAATAAAATAGCTGCCTCATTGTTTCTAACGAGAGCATGTCCAGTACCACATACTGAATCATAAATTATCCCTCTGTATTATGACTCAAATTATTTACATACATCGTAGTAAGTCTTGGACAACCATATTCATTCTATGTATCGAGACTTAGAACCTAAGTACATTCTGTAGTAGTAGTGTTATGGAAGAATTTATTAAGTTTGTTCACCTTATAATTGTATGTTATTTTATCTCTATTGTTTTAAGAGATCTTTAGGAGCAATTCCAGTTTATGCAGCTCACTAAAAGCCTGGAAAGAGATGGATTTTCCCAATAGTTATTCACATGCGGTTTCCGTTGTTAAACACACAATTTATCCGCTATTTTATTATTCACATCACGTTACCTAACTCCACAATACATATTCTAATCTTTCAATAGTCATCTGGTAAAAAATTGTAGGTATCAGCAATAAAATGCAATGCCGAAATGCACATTTTATATTACTAATTAAATTATTTTAGATGTTAATACATCTATCTATACAGTTGTTTTATTAATCATGAAATGTATGATTATCCAAATACATATGTAGTTACTACTAAAATATTGTTAACCTTTCAGGTAAGTGAATTGATGTAATAATTCTTGTAAAAAATAAAGATCTTTAACCATAACACCGGGATGATCTTATTTTAACTGATCGTTTCTATTTATAGTGCACCTAACTATCTACACTTATTATACGATATTCAAATATATTGTTATATTGATTGATTGATTGCAAGTTTGATTGTGTGATAAGAAAGATGATTCCGGTCTTCGGCGGCACGTTGAGCCGTCGATCGGGTCGAGTCATGTCAGACATCTATGACAGCTCAAGTCAAGAGAGGTGTTTTGCAGTGTTCGAATTCCAATTCGCATACGAATTGGCACCAATAATTATTTTTTTTCATTTATTTACCAAATAAAAAGAATTACAGACAAAATGACATTGGGAACTTTTTGCCCCACTTTTCGAAAAGTAGCGGACACAAACGAAACCTCTCACAGATTATACATACTAATATCCAATGAATTTCCGTGCATTTTTTTTTCTCTCTTATATGGGAATATTGAGAAAATGAAGTTTTAATATTTTATTTTATTTTACATTTAGGCATGGACCTATAAAAAAAGTCGGACGGATTCTCATCAACAAAATACTGTGACATTAGGATACACCAGCTTGCCTGTACGTACAGGCCGGCACGCACACATTCACACCCTGTTACACCACTTCGAGTGCAAACTTCACACAGTTGACACATTTAAGCAGCGAAAAAACAACACGAATACGACATGTCTTGTGTGATGAAATTGTGTAAAAACCGTTCTGTTCGAACAAACAAAAATTAAGGAATCACATTTCACAGGCAAAATAATAATCCAATCACTTATTTCCCGACATTAAAATATTGAAATTAATTGAAATCAAACGTCATTCACTCGAAAAAATAATACGTCAAAGACCAGTGTTCTCATTTATTTACGTGGGAAAATTACCCGAAATATGGGAAATTAATAATAATTTTAGGACTTTTTAGTTATTTATTACGCATACTATGGAAATAAAATAATTTATCATAATAATTGTGTTTTAATGGGATATATTTTCATAGGCAAATTTGATCCTTCCCAAAAATGTGGAACTGCAAAATTCAAATTTTCTTACATTGATTTCAAGTCAGTGTCAGGTTGTATGTTAAAAAAAATCTATCAGAGATAATAATAATATATTGATGATGCATAAGATTATGATTATAATATACACAAGATTCGTAATTTGTAACTGCGTGAATCATTTTTGATCAACATTATGTACATAACTACATACCCTGACTGACACACTGACTTGCAAACAATGTAAGAAAATTTGAACATTGAAAATTTCGCGCCTACCTCAACGCATTCACCTTTCATCCTTTTAAAATGGCACGGAATAATTCTGTCTACATTTCCAAGTAACATCTGCCGATCTATGTTTTTCTTAAAATAAATGGGTAAAATGTTTTGGCTAACATGGCATCCCTAAATTCACTCACACAATAGACAAACGCCAAAATTTTGCGTCACAGTTTTGTTGTAGCGCGAGTTCCGTCCGCCTTTTTTTATAGGTCCATGCATTTAGGTAACATTTTTGACGACCTCGGTGGCGGAGAGGCGCACACACCGGTTTTCAAGGTGTGCCGGGCCAATCCTGAGGTCCCGGGTTCGATTCCCGGCCGGGACAATATAGAAAACGATCTTTTCACATTGTCTCTGGTTTGGGTGTGTTGTGGTTCGTCGTTCCCGATTTCCATAACACAAATGCCTTAGCTACTTATTTTGGGTTGGAGTAAATGAGATGTTGTCTAATATTAATTTAAGTATTTATAATATTTTATTTATTTAAATTATTTTCTTTATATTTTTTATTTATTTATATTATTTTATTTACTTTTATTGGTTACTCTGCAATGCCAAACAATATAACATATAAAAATATCAAATCATTTTAGACAAATATATTTTCAACTTAGACTCGTCATATCTCGGAATTCCCATATATCACAACATAGCGCTTTAAGTGAATATACCTACAAGTATAAAGCTTTGAAATAAAATACGTTTCATCTTTGTCCGCCGTGGGGCATTTTCTCATATTAAAGTTCCCAATGTCCTTTGATTTGACAGCATTCAGGAAACCACTAAGGTTTGTGTTGATGCTGTTGCAGTTCTACATCGATACTTACGGTTACAATAATAATTACAATTAATTTACAATATTTTATGACTTTAATTACCTTAAAATTTGTAAATACGAGTAGAGATTCTGATACGACAGAATCAGTAGTTTCGAATTGGTGAAAATTGATGTCAATTTTTAGAATTTATGTTCGTTGATTAGCCCGAACAACAAACACAAACGTGGCAGGGATTTGATTATTTATATTACTTTGTAGGTATGTATTAATTACAGTGATTGTAGATACTATTTAAAAAAATCCTATTGGAATTACTTAATCGTGACTTTATAATGTTCTTATTAGAAAATATATACTATTAGATATATTTCCGGAAACAAAATCCTGAAAGAAAATATTCAGATTTTCATCTCAATTTGAATATCCTGAAATCACCGTTATAACTTTTCTAGTTTGTCCTTTACATCCCTGACCCTGTTCACTTTTATTTGTTACGTCTTACCACAGATTGCATAGTTTTAGTGGTCGAATTCTCCAAGCGTATAATAAAGAACGCCTAATCATCTCAGTAGGTACGACTAGGTACGTTCTACGGAGACAATAGAATAGATCGCATAGGTGGGTGTGGGTCGGACAAAAAGATGGGTGCCAGACGGTCACCCGGCCACCGGGTCGTGAACACCCGACAACCTTAGCTCCTGTCTCTCATACCTCACAAAAACTAAACGTTTTATGGATCACACACATCATTATGGATCTACAGAAATGCTGAAATATTATTAATAATTACCCGTCATTACTAACTTCTAAGTTTATATGGTCAAACTTGCCGGGCGCGTAGCTAGTTAGTTACAATTTGTGAGTAAGAACCTAATCATTTATCGAGACAATAGCTCGCACCGGTGGATGTGGGTCGGGCGAGACGGTGGGCGCCAGACGGTCACCCGGCCACGAGGTCACCCGCCACCCGTTCGCTCCCGGTGCCTTTCCTAACTCACAAAAACGACGTTAAACTAACCAGATCTAGACCAAACTATAACTCCCCGACAGAATCTAGACGCGGCATTTAAATGTTATGAAAGTATCGGACACTGTAAAAAGAAGAGACACACTTTAATACATTATCGGATACACTTCTGTTACTCACTCTGCCATCATCGCCTCTATCTGAAACTTTCTAAATACAAAGCATAACTAGGCATTATTAACAAAGATAAATTAAATTTACAAGTATCTTTGAGTTAACTCAATTGTGTTATTTAGGTACAATACTCGTACATATACAAATAATATTAGTTATTATAAAAATATTGTATACTTTTTAGGTCAAGGCTACGAGTTCGTTGGTTTATACAGTTTCCCGTGGCTTATTGCTCCAAATTGTAATCCAATACATTTATCTCGGGTTATCTGAACCTGAACGTAATGTCATTATCGTGTCATTTACTTGCAAGAAAGTTGTCCAATAAGATAACAATCTAACAGTTAACCTCTGACCCTGTCAGGCAAGTGCACGTTTCTCAAACGTAGATACCTAACCGTTGTGCATTGCCACTATCTATCGAGATGTTTGAAATTAAGATGTAATCGTATTTATTGTTACATAATGAAGTAGTCTAGCTAGGTACCTACCTATCTACGCAACAGCGCAAAAACTAAACCGTCCAAGTGTCTATGAATCAGATGGAGCCCTGATTCTTATTAGTATTCATCATCGGTCACTAACCTGATTTGGGATTCTTGTTAGTAAAAACATAAAGAGAACAATGTGTTTGTTAAAATTCTGACTAATTCTAACTCTATCAATTTACTGGAAAATTCGATATATTTTGTTGAAATATTTTTAAATTGGCTTAATTTTAGTCCAGTCAAATGTTATGCGGAAGGTGTAACGCGCAGCATCAGCGATCGCAGTCGAGCGCAGATTAGCGGCGAACACATCAGCCTACACGAGTGCCAATTAGAAGTTTAGTGGCCGACGCGACCGGCCGGCGCATGCGTGGTGTGATTGGTCCCGCGCGCTGCGTGCGGCCGCGCGGCGCGTGCGCACTCCGCCACCAATCCAATGCATTCTCATTAATTAATTCTGTTCCTATTTGCATCGTGATTATCTAATCCGATATCGCCAGCCGATATGCCGTACCAATTAGAGTTCACACCTAATAGTCTAATAGAACTTTGAACTTTTCTATTAGTTATAATCGATCGCCTTAAAGATAACGCAAACGGGTTTCAACACTAATTTGACCTCGTTTGAGAAGCGCTTTGTTATTGTTACATTTAATTATTTATGTCTTTTAAAGTTGAAATAATAATTATTAGTGAGTGAGGAGATAAAAGGTGGATAATGGTTGCGCGCAGATTTACTGATAGCTATCGGGTAGACGTGCGGCGGACAAATTACTCTTTGGCATCGAGTTCCAGGGCCTATTTATGAAGGTTTAACGGCTTTAAGATGCGCATGCTGGTCGGGAGGTGGGTAAATATGTATCTAGATCCGTCTAGATTTAGGGCTGCGGCGGCAATGGCCGCAGTCGCCGGCCGATAAGCATGATTTGTAACGTCGCGCGTCGCGTCGGCGCGTGCGCACAAATAAACGTTATTTCAATGCGCACCTCTCAATAAATTACCTAACCCACTCTTGATATGACGTTGTTACAATTTATTATGTTCTCACTTTGACACAATCCGATATTATTTTTGTTGTTGACATTAAAGTAGGCGGGTTCCTTGACATTTAGTTCAATTTCAGAACCTATTTTACCCCTGATAAACTAGATTTGAATATTAGTCTAGATATACTATCGACGTATAAAAAGGACCCATACTTATACGTTCGTTTTAGTAAAATTTAACAATTGGTTCGGTTAATGATAAACAATCCCATAATCTAATCAGATTCTCGGGCTTATAGGCCACCTAAAGATTAACGAGCATAAAATATTTGATTGTGCTATAATTAGTATTTAATATTCAAGGTGTTATCTAATAAGTTCCTACGTACTCTTGCAGGAACTGTACTTAACAGATAAATTGATTAGATAGTCCAAACTTAACAATTCCTTACAAATTCTAATTAAAGCTGCTACTACATTCAGTAATTGCAAACGTGCGCAATAAAATCAGCCACATACGATACAATTTATGCATTGATCGTTTGTAAGAGGTGTTGGTTGCCATTTAAAAATAAACTTTAAAGTGTTGTATTCAAATATAAATTTACTTTTAGTTAGTGACATCCAAAATAGTACTGTAATGATGATCACGATTCATAATCTTAGAACGAAAAAGTCGTACTAGTACGTCGTAGTACTCAAACTTCTAATTAGTTCTATAGTCCAGATGTATTTTCTTCCAAGGAAAATTCTAACTAGTGCTTCAACCACACCAACACGTGCAGATCGCCATCCGGCGCGATCACGGCGCGATCATAGGGAAATGACAGGTCGCGTGAACTGTCATGGCTCGCGCGACCTGTCATTGGCCGTTGATCGCGCCGGCGATGGCGATATGCACGCGTTGGTGTGGTTGAAGCGTAGCTGTTCAAGATCTAGGGAAAGCGAGCATACGTCGGCGATCAGACGGCTCTGCTCGGCTCGGCGCGTAAATCACGCGATCCAGCGCCAATAACCACAACCTCGTGGCTACGACACTTCGCATTGTTGGGGTGGAGACCACGATATATTATAGTCCAAGGGCATTGATTGATAGTGTGAGAGCAATCAATCAACACAGTTGAATAGTTATGTAGAAAATATAAATAAAATAACGACAGACAAAGCCTTAAATAAATGATCAACAACTCCTAGTACTAGACTGTCAAGTACTAATTGAATTATCGTGTCATTCATTATCGTTATTGGCCATAAAAGCTTATTTATCTGTGATACCTACTTAGTTTTTCTTTTCGTTTTAGTTAATTACTTTTATCGTATTAATTAAGTGAAGAAGAAATCAACGTTGTCTATCTACATTACGGAGTGTCAAAAAAGCTGAAATTGTGTCAAAAAAAGTGTCCCAAATAGCTGAAATTGGTGAAAAAAGCATTTCTTTGAATATTACCAAAACAGAACTTATATTTTAGATTAGACTAATAATAATAATAACCTAATGCATAGGTACTTCCAAAAATAGAATGTACCATTACAAATACAGTTACCTTCACTCTTAAAAGTCGATAAGGTTCTTTATTAATTTCTCAATTATAAATCTATTTATAGACGTCCTTATGAACCAGGCCCCGAGCCTACGGGAGAGGTCTGGCGCGAGCGTGGGCGGCCGACGTCGCGCTTCACCGGCCGCCAAAAGATTAAGCGCAGGGATGTTATGTATATCCGTAACCGTAACCGAAACTATCGGATATCCGAAATAAAAAATATCCGTAACCGAAACCGATTCAAAAGTTTCAGATAGTTTCGCATATAGGCAGTCTAAATCTTATTTTTTTTTAATATTTGTTACTTGTCTGGCGCTCCATGGCACCGTCTGATATCCCCGCCTGTTTTACTTTTATCATATATGCCGTCCGCAACTTGCTATTTGAATTTTACATTTTAAGAATTCTAATATCCGTAACCGAAATTATCCGAAACTTTCGGATAATCCGAAATGATTTCAAATCCGTAACCGTAACCGAAACCAGTATAATATTATTCTAATATCCGTTACCGTATCCATAACATCCCTGATTACGCGCTACCAGCGAGCCTGCTTTGTGGATCCGCGTAAATGGATTTCGATGGTTTATTCCCGTGAGCCGCGCAATCTCGCTTCCTAAGCAATAAACAAACGAAAACAGCGCGCCACCACAATACTCAGGAACACTGTGCGCACTGCTTTTGTTTATGCGCGCGCTTATTGTTCGAACGGCTTTGTTAAAGTTAAGTAGCTTGTGAAACTCACAATAGATAGACTTCTATTTTTCCTAGCGATTATTAATGCCAATATCAGATAATGTGCTATGCTGTAACAACTTAATCTTTCGTATACTTTCAGATTTTATTCATAATGTAATTAGATTTATAAAGAACATTAATTTTACTTCATAATGTTAATTATTAAATCGTTATTTACTCGTAAGCTCAGAGAATGCTCAAATATGTTAATGACTACGAAATCGTGTGACGGCCGTTCTGGCGAAGAAAAGACATCAACGAATCAGACGCTAGCATAAATTTTAGTCACTATTTTGTTAATTAATTAACTCACACTTTTGGATTACATGTAGTTTAATATGACTGATCAAATTAATGTGAATATATTTAGTTTAGCTATTTTGTTTAAATACGAAGATTTAGACAAATATGTATAACCAAATTGTTGCAAAATTATAACATTAATGTCCCAACAACACATATTACCCATTTAATCTTGAGTGTGTTGTTATTTTCCAATTGTACCTTACCTACTTATTGAACTACAAATGAGATCTTAATCATAGTTATTTGCCAATATAAAGCGGGCTCACGTGCCGTTGCTCAATGTCAGGCCTGGCTCACTCCGCGCGGTACATCCGATAATTACCTACAGCGAAGCGCCCCGCCGGCGGGTATTATATCAGTCGAGTGTCACGCGCGCGCCCGTCAGGACGCTGGCGTGGGTTGTAGTACCTAATTCTATGATCGAAGTATTATTTAAAAATGGACATAAAGAGAAAAAAATATTATTGTGCGGCGTTCGGGTGTTTAAATTCGAAAATAAATCTACCGGATTTATCTTTTTTTTTCGCTTCCCAAAGATGCTGAAAGGTATGTTGGCCATGTAGGTAATCAATAATTCTTAGGATAGTATAGGAACCTAACCTACCATGACTACTGCTCATAATGCGTTCGTTCGTTTCAGCCAAAAATGACGTCCACTGCTGGACAAAGGCCTCTCCCAAGGTTTTCCATAATCAATGCGTACTTACCTACATACGTACCTCATTACAAATAAGTAGATTAATTATTTTTTTACAAGACACTACTAGACAGCAACCCTAACAGCGTAAGAAGAGTTCAGAGGCACGCGATAGAAAGAGACAAAACTTGTAGGTGAATAAAATTGTAGGTACTTAGTGCTGTGCGAGCTGAATTCCACTGTATCGCGTCGTAGCAAGACTCGCATTTATTTAAATCGTCTTGCGGAGTAATCCTTCTGTACCTGTACTATTACTTATTCTGTGTCAATGTGCCGCGACCAATAAGACACGTGTCCGCCTTCTATTACTACTAATTAAATTGTGCTAAGCCTTGGATTGTTTTACTGGCACCATTGCGGCGACCTTATAGACGCTCCGTAACGAGTTCATTATATTGTACTAAGAAAGTGCAGAGTAGGACGCTAGGGTTATCGAAGGATGTGAAGAGAAGAAACTTTGGAAATAATATTGAAGTATTTAAAATCAAAGCCTTTTCATTTTGCGGCAAGGCGGAAGAGAAGAAAAAGTTAGTCTCCGACAAACTTATCCAAAATTTGGTTTCCTGTTTAGCTCTAGAAATGGCGGAGAATACTCTGAAAATGGGAGATGTTCTGTACAGTCATACAAGTAAGTGCAAAATGTTTATTTTCTATTGCGTCACGCTATTTCCAGAAAGTTCAAAATAAAGCTCATTTATCAAAAACCTAATGAAAATTGAATCATAGACTTTTTGTGGTTAAATACAAATTATTACTTATTTCTGAATATAATGTAAGTAACTAATGTGCTATGAAAAAATTGTTTCGATACAATTTTAAAATAAAGCCATTAGCAGATGCTGAGCTAACAAAGTAAAGTGTTTGTTTCAGATATTTGGTACAACCCTGGCCAGCTGCGAAAGGATAGGTTCGCCGTAAACACATAAAAGAGATACACTCTGCTTGTTATAGAGTACGCTCCATAAGTACCTACATACAGATTTTCCGCTAATTATTATATATGTGAGGCTTAACACACAATCTCCGACCAACACTGTTAAACTGGTATGTTTCGTAATATTTTACTTACCTAATAGTAACTCATTGGACAAAATGTTAGTTTAATGAGTTTATTTTCTTACATTAAACTAACTAGGTACATTTTTCATGACTTTTCGTGCCCAAAAAATAAATCCATACTATGCTATGATCTTGTTATGAAAATAAACACTTTTTAAATTAATTTAATATGGGTATTATTGTCAATATCCAGTAGACTTACGTTCAGAAGAGTAAGTATATGTAATGTTATTACCAGTATTTATTTAGATAATATGCTGGTTGGCACAGCATTAAAGATATTCTTTAGTAGCTAAATAATTTGTAGGATATGCGCTCGCTTTCGACAAACTTTAAAGGCGCTTTATTACAAGCCGAGCTGAATGTTACGTGCAACATACAAAATGAGCTGATAATATGCTCACTAACTATTTATGACTCTGTTGTGATAGACTAATGTTTTAAATGACACATAAATTCATGTTTAGTTGACAGTTAGCGCCTATTAGGCTTCTTAGCATTATCTTATTGAATTCAATTTATGCTTATACTTAAAACATCATTATGATATTATGGGGTATGCCTTGAGGTGATATCGTGACTCATTTTGCACAAATCTATTTCTTGGTCTTTAATCAAACTGATTTCATAAACCTTCGTTAATCTTGGAGTGTCAAAGTACGTTTGACATAACAGATATTAACTTCAATTAAAATGGATACTTACGTTAATGTTAGTTAATAATCTCGATGACCATTTAACTATATTAATAAGGTGCAGTCCAATAAACGGTCAAGTGATCCGTTTATGAAAATAAACAAAGCAAACGTTAAGGTGACTTTACGCGTAGAAAAAAACAAATGAGTCACCACCTCAGCTTCGAACATGCGAGTGGCATGCGCGACAATAAAGCAGCATTAAGCCACAGCGGCGCAGCGCCGGCGAGCTGTGCCCGCATAGGGTTGCCAGGTCCAAAAACACAAGCCGGACTCTTTGCTTCATTTGACCGGACATTTTTACCCTAAAAGCCGGACATGTCACGGGGACAATTTAGTATCATAGCTCACGAGTGAGTACTATCATCATCGGTTGCCCAAACATCCCGATGCGTGCGCTTGATATTATTCTGTGGCTCGACTTTCGCCTGGCGAGCAGCCACATAAAAAGCCTAACAAAAGCTGGACAGGCCGGACGAGACAATATTTGGCCGGACAACACACCTGGCAACCCTATGCCCGCATTAGCATCCAATGTTAATTAGACTCTGTATGTTACGAGAACGTGTACCTACACAAAATATTACGCTATTCTTTATTCAATAAAATACTGACTCCGTTGAAGTGGTAAGTACTGTAATTTTCTTAAAATAGCCATTAATTTCTCAAGTGCCAACGTCGCGATATATTTTTTATTAAATTACAAGTTGTAAAACACTGTGTTTGCGACTGTTCTCGCTTGAACTTTGCAAAATAAAATAAGTAACGTTTGCTATTAAAATTATGTACTTTAGAGCTTAAGGGTCATTAGGTGATATGTCTTTATACGATTTGTTTATTTCAATGTAAGGTAGGTAAGAAATTTCATGCGATATTCAAACATAAATCACAATGAAATATTTTACATAACAAAATTATTTGCAAGAAAGCTTTTTAAAAGCTCATTTGTGGGGGCTAAGTTAAGTAATATAGGTATGTTTCACTCTTGAGGAGATGAAAATAAAGATTGTACTAACAGTAAGGTAACAAACACACCTTGCATTAATATTCATTAGCCGCGCTGAGATATGTGAGCGTATAAGTAATCCATATCTCGCATCAAAAGTGAATAACTCATTTTGTTTCTTGCTCCGTCTGTGGAGAGGGCGCGGGCGTTAATACAATAATCCGGTGTCAGTATAAAAATTAACCGGTGTGTAACGGGACAGCGCGTGGGCTGCGCACGCGCCCCTCACCTCCGACCTGCGCGGTGCCCGCGGTAAATCACCACATCACAATATGCTGTCAATTATATCGGGCTTATTTAAACCAACCGTGATGCTTAATCGATACTATGCGTAGGCATTCTCTTTTATTGATGCACAAGCTCCCGTATCTTGGGTATCAGAGTTGAAATATCAACACTAAGATCTCTGCGAACATAAAAGCTTAAAAACAAAGTAATTTAAAACATATCTCAAAAGAAAATGAAAGTAAAGTCACGAAAGAATCACAGACTCGTTCAAAAGCCAAAATTGGATTGGATTTTATTGATGCGTCCTTTCTTAACTCAGGGTCGTAATAAAGTAATATCCGGCGCTCGATGACTCTGTTTAAGGAATATAACATATCTGTAATATCAACATAACATGAGCATTTATTTTAAGAAAGTTAAGTAGTAATGTTGAATTCTCATATACTTTCTTTTTTACATTGTGTATCACAAGAAACATTAAAAACTTAATCATATCAATTAAATCAGCACCGTTCAATAAAGATGAGATCGTTATTCGAGCACGTTTATAAGGAGAAATCAGCACAAAGATATACTCTCATCATTAAAACCCATTCGTTAAAACCTACAGACAGTAAAATCTGTAACAAGCAACGTAATAAACGCAATAACAATGAATAAAATGGCAATAATAGCAGGTGAAATCGCGACAGGTCCGGGTCTCGGGTCGTCGTCCGTAATTATAAATAAAATACGGCAACCGCGGCCGCCCCCGCGTGGCCGCCCGCCCGCGACCCGGCTCGGGCGCACTTATATAAGGTGTTATTTTTTGTACTGATCATACTTTACCAACGCATCTAATAAAATCATACAAATACAACCCAAGTGTTTTTAAAAAAAAATTCAGGCTAGTTTTCGAGTAAAACGACAAAGAATGTTTGGAAAAAAATAAAAAATAAATCATCCTTTGAGCGCGGTGAGTATTCGTTTGTACGCACTATCGTAGTAGCCGGCCGAGGGCAACGACCTGCCACGTGCCGCGCCGCGTGAGTCGGCCATATTGATATCGCTCGCTGCCATGCCAGTCGCTCCGCGCCCACAGCCCGCGCCGAGCCGCCGATCGGCATGCGGGAGCGCAACAACATAAATAATCGTCCCAGTCCGTCCAATGCGCCCAAACGTATTGCAGTGTATGTGTGATTTATTACAATGCCGCGCTTGATCAATAACAAAACGCAGGTGAAATTATGTTTCGGGCACACTTAACTGGCCGACGAGAAACATTGACGAGTCGAAAACCTTCATTGCTTGTTTGGAGCCGCGCAGCGCTTCAGGGAGCGCAGCCGTATCCTGACTTGACGAGATTCCGTGCGCTTCGAGGACGAAGTTCTGGATTTCAATTTCAATCACCGGCACAGTGCTGGCGGTACCCAGATGCGAGCCATGCCATGCGAGGAATGCCTTATCAAGGAGTTGTTGCCAAAGGGCCACGACCGCGACCTAGTTCTATCGATGGTTATTGCGGAAGTCTACCTAGGTACATACCTACAGTGTGATTTGGACAGATGAGTGCTTGTTTACGCGAAAGGGACTTTTTCCGTAAAAAAGTTAGTGCGCGAATTGTGAATACAACATCCGACGTGGTGTCTAGTGAACAGCAAGCAAGTGTGCAGCCCGAAAGCATTACCTCAATTCGATCGTGGCTAGATTAGACAGTGCAAGACAGTGTTTACGTGAACATTCAACAAAGGCTTGACGTTCAAAATGTATTGTGATTAGTGTAATAATAACCTAGGAACTTTAAATAACAACATTCAAAATAGGTAAATGTGTGAATAAGTAAAATCAATGAATCTAAAGTGTGATGGCAAATCATAATTTAGGAATTAAAACCAGGAAAATTGATCAGTGAGTTTTATTTACAACATCTATTCATATTCAATATTAGGGTGCATTTCCACTGAAGCGAAGCGAAGTAGTAATAGGTATGTACCTATCAATTTTTTATTACGTCTCTAAATAAATTGCGTAGGCATTACGAAACCGTAGATATTGAATTCCAATTTCTATCCTTTTTTAAATTTCTAGTTTAACGCGGATGATTCGCCTCGGTTCGTTGGAAAAGTCCCCCGCTATTACACTAATGAAAATACACTTATTTACCTACTTATGTAGCTAGATTTAGTTTCTCCCAGCGCGTAGTACCTATTAACATGACGTAACATCGTACATACTCACGAGTGATAATTTTTGGTAACGTAGGTTTAGTGTAATCTAACCTTTATGTGTGTGAACGTTGAATGAATGCGCGCGGCCATTGTTCGTACTCGTATGAATGAAATGAGTAAAGAAAGAGAGAGAGGCAGTGAGTGAAGACAGGATGGTTGTAAAAATAATATCTTTTTTTTGTTAGGAAAAGTAAAAACAAAAACTAGCCTGAATTTTTTTTTAAAAACACTTGGGTTGTATTTGTATGATTTTATTAGATGCGTTGGTAAAGTATGATCAGTACAAAAAATAACACCTTATATTGCTCTCCGGCCACTTTTACACCACAATGACCCATTATTGTACCTGCTTGTATGGATTTTTTACATAAACTTGTTACGAATTCCAATTCTATATCGGACTTATTTAAAATTTAAGTATTTTGAGCAAAAAAGAGTGACAAAGCGCGAACATCACGACTCGCGACTTACTTGAGCATTTTTGCAATGGCATGAGGTCGGAAGGTTTTGGAACTTTTTTTCTGAATCGTGGCCTGGTGTAGGCGAATATTTGAGATCAATGACATTTACAAATCGACGCGTGGATCATTCGAGTGTTGCATGTGCCACAATCGGTAAGAAAATAAACTTTTCCTTATAAGGAAATGGTCACAAATTATAACATCGTATTTTATCATTGCCTCCAAATATTTTGGGTTTAATAATCATGGAATTTTCAGCTAATTTAAAAATCTAAAACAAGTAATCGTACTTAATTAACAATCTCCATTACTCATCCCCCATCATAATTACTCAAACGTGTTAATTCCCAATTCAATTGTGTTATCTTTTCCAACTGTTGTGCACATGACGGTTAGAATAATGTTAGGTGTAGTAAAAAGTGGTAATGTCATGTCCAACGATAGGGGTAGAGGGTGTAACGCGGCGAAGCGTGGCTGCGCACGCGCCTGTATGTTGTTCTTCTACGACCGGCACGTGACCGATGTACAATTTATTATCATGTCCTTTTCCTTCGTTCAAAAACTGTTATCATCACATCTCGACTCTTATACAATTCACAAAATACTTAATACAACTTACTGCAAATGCCACATTTCATGAAAATCGTCATTCAAAACTAGGATGTGGCTCCCCACTTGCTAAGTTTGCAGCCTGCGTCATATTTTTATTAAAGCGATTGTCCAAGATTAACAATAAGTATACAAATAATACGAGTTGTGTAATCTCTTTTGCATGGTCTCTGATAACCTTTGGCTCGAAGACGGCGTAGGCGATCTAGTTGTTTGTTCACCTCGGCCACCCAGCGTGTCGATATTATCCTTAATATTTTCGTATCTCCCACTGGGTTCTTATGTTTTATTGGTATTCTTTGTAGACTTTACGACAAAGCAGCAATTTGTGATCCCATGCTGGTAAACAGTTCAACAAACCGCATACAAAAACGTTTGAACTTCTGGTCTATGATACTTACTGTGTATTCTACATTTCCTAACTACTACTCAGTACAATGTCTGCCCACGTAGGCCATAAAAATCATTCAAACACTAGTAGACGTACAGGTAATAAACTGTTTGAGTATGCAAATACAACTGTACCAGTTGACAATTTTATACAGTAATGTGATAAAATTGAATTTTATTCACTGTTCAGCTTGAACTCTGTTCAAGTGTCTTGAGGAGAAATTGTAAGGAGCATGGAGAGCTTTTTGAAACATAGTTAATTATATTAATTGGCGTTTAGTTTCAGTTTAATGGTTAAGTATATAATTTGTTACAGCTAGAAATATGGCTTGCCGATCGGAAACAATCATATGTTCTTCTAACAACGCATTGTATATTATGACATCACAAGAGGATTATGATTGTGTGCCGACTGTCAATTGATCGATCTTGCGACTAGCTACGACGGCACAATATGTCTGCTGCAAGGAGCAAAATTATGAGCATCGTTAACTTGATGATCTTGTGAGAAATATTATCCTATCAAGATTTTATTTGGAATGCATCTCCTTGAATAACAGAAATACTAGATTCCGTTGTTAACTTAACCTGTTGTATTATAATTTCTTGTGTCATCTTTCGTTTCAGCCAAATGACGTCCACTGCTGGACAAAGGCCTCCCCCAAGGTTTTCCACAATGAACGGTCCTGCGCTGCCCGCATCCAGGCTCTTCCCGCGACCCTTACCAGATCGTCGGTCCACCTAGTAGGAGGCCTGCCCACGCTACGTTTTCCAGCCCGTGGTCGCCACTCGAGAACTTTCCTGCCCCAACGGCCATCGTCTCTACGAGCTATGTGCCCCGCCCACTGCCACTTGATTTTAGCAATTCTGCGAGCTATGTCGGTTACTTTGGTTCTCCTACGGATCTCCTCATTTCTGATTCGATCACGCAGGGAAACTCCGAGCATAGCCCGCTCCATCGCCCTTTGGGTGACCTTGAGCCTTCTTATGAGGCCCATAGTAAGCGACCACGTTTCGGATCCATATGTCAACACTGGCAACACACACTGCTCGAAGACTTTCGTCTTGAGACACTGCGGTATTTCGGACATGAGTATATGGCGAAGCTTCCCGAACGCTGCCCATCCGAGTTGGATTCGACGATTGACCTCTTTCTCGAAGTTGGACCTACCTAACTGGACTGTTTGTCCCAGGTATACATAATTGTCGACAACTTCGAGTGTAGAGTCTCCAACCTTCAGAGGAGTGGGTGCAACACGGACATTAGACATGATTTTTGTCTTGTCCATGTTCATTCTGATTTATATGATAAAAATATCATTTTATAAAAGTGGGTTATAAATGAAAACATCAATTCAAGTAAGTATTATTATATGTATAGCAATAGTTTTAAGATTCTTGGCTGTAAGTAGTAATATCATCTCATACCTTGTATAAGTTTTGTAATGAAATTTAATTGATTGAGTTTGGCTAATTTGAAAATTACTTATGTCTTTGTAACTACATATGTTAACATACATAACATATGTTAACATATAATATATGTTACAACAACATATTAAACACAGCAGCGGCTCGCGCGTGGCGTCAGGTGGCTCGTCTCGGTTGATGCACCCGGCTGGCGGCGCGGGCGCTGCAAGTGCGAGCAAGCTGACCCTTGGTGCTGGCCGTTGGTGCTACCATTTGGTTATACAGGATGTTAGGTAAATGGGTATATGAGCCGACACTAGCCCATGTTAACATACGCATGTAAATGGTATGGTGAAGTCAGAAATTTGATATGATCATTTTAATTTTTTAAATGTCCATACAAAATAAAATTTATAAAATCAGATTTGTATGAAAATTAAAATAATCAAAATGATGATATGAATTTTCTGACTTCACCATACCATTTATATGCATATGTTAACATGGGCTAGTGTCGGCTCATATACCTATTTACCTAACATCCTGTATTATTACTTATTAAGGTAAGGTACCTCAAGATGTAAACCAATTCGCTATTCGTCAGGATAATTTAAGGAATTGTCAATGTGAGTGTTTTGGATTACTCTCTAATCTGAAAGCTAAAATGCTAAAGGATCCTCTATAAGATAAGGGTTTATGAAGATACTGAAAAAAGACCTATTGATGATAAATTTTTACATTGATTTTTGTATAGGCTGACGTCATAGAGCTTTTCAGTTTATAATACGAATATAATATAGGTAATAAATCTATCCAACTACAAAAGCTCAAATAAAGCTCTTGGTGAGACACAAAAATACTTATTCCTTGCCTTGTAGTTATGGCATATACTCGTAGGTGTGTTTTTTTTTTTCATGACAATCATTAACATACCCTCACTTTCGTCAACAGTGATCGTCATAGCAACGCAGCGTCAGGTGCCACGTCTCGGTCGGTGCGCCAGCGAGCGCGGCAAGTGCGAAGCGGTCGAGCGCGCTGGCGGTTGGTGCTAGCGCCTGCGCTACGGATACCATATTGCAGGACGTTTCTGGACAGTACTGGCTGGTGCCGTTTGTAAAGAGGACGACCAAGGTAAACACCATGGTATTTTGTGTACTTATTGCAACAAAAATGTATAAACTGATGTGTGGTGTACTGTTTCTATTTCTTTCCAAGTCGAATAGAATTAATTAAATTGCACCTTATTTTTGTTTGAGATGTGGCACGTCCGAACAAAAATAAGTCACACAAAAGAAAATTTACTTTTAGCTTTAAATACTGAAGTGAACCTACGTAATTTAAAATACGAAAGCATGCCGAATTTGGGCGTCTTTACATAACGGGGGCGAAGATCCGCATGCTTGAGTCTGAGCTTTTATAAAGTTCATCCTACTGCAACGTTTTAAGTAACCATAACATTGTCAATGCTGAGTACGTTAATTTATAAGTTTTAGAAACTGAATTTCGGGACTTTCCTAGATTTCCCAGCTATCTGGCAACTCTAGCCAGCGCACGCGCCGGGCACGCGACAGGTGGACGTCACGCGCCGTTACGCCGCGCCCATGCATTACGTTACTACAATTGCTAATACGGACCAGTATACCTAAAAAGGTTAATGTGGTAACTAGCAACGGTATAACAGTCGTCAATCTTCGCGTGAACGTAGATTAATTCTATGTTGATATACCCTTTCAACCACAAAATCCGCATTCCATGCAAATATCAGTAAACTGTAATAATTTAACTACTTACTCAGTGAGCGTAAGCAAATGACCACATCATAGTAAGATATAGTTGTTCCAACTTAAAGCTCGAAGTGATCTGAACAATCTTAATTTAGTCAATATTAGGTACTTTTAGTTTTTTAATACTGTTTTTAAGATATTGACCGGGTCACACAGTGTGATTGATTCTTTTAACATGAACCAGAATTTATGCTTAAATCAGACGTTAAATGTGTAAAGTTTAAAAGCATTAAAAAAAATGCAAATTCTTATAGCTCCTGATAATAAGCACAAGTTCGGTTGTTTAGTTGAAATTAATAAATAATAAAAAAACATTAAAAATGATATTATATTTATTTATAGATATAAATAAAGGCTACTTACATACAACATAAGAGTACTGAAATTGTAAAAATAAATCTTGTAAGTTTTCATTTTTGTTTGTGTCATCTACACTAATATTATAAAGAGGAAAACTTTGTTTGTTTGTTTAGTTGTAATGGATAGGCTCAAAAACTGCTGGACCGATTTTAAAAATTCTTTCACCATTCGAAAGCTACATAACTCACGAGTAACATAGGCTACATTTTATTTTGGAAAACAATAGGGTCCCGTAAAATATTTGGGATTTTCATAAGACATGGAAAAGCGCCATCTATCGTCATTGCTTAAAATCTTCTTGCGCCTGACAAAAATTTTTGAGGTACGTAAATATTCATGAAGGCAAAGCTGTCAAACGCCATCTATCGACATCATTAGTAAATTAGTAACTAAATATTACATGTACTATTACATGTACTATGAATAGCGCTGTTCGTAAATAATATTGAAAATTTAATAAATAAAGATATTTTATGTAATTGAACCATTCACTGTATGTACCTATTTGAAACATTCACTGTGTTTAAACGAGCAAGTCAAAGTGTTAATTAGGGACTTTTTACAAACTTCCTTGCAAATTCTTACTATGTGCCGCCATCTACCGAGATGAATATTAGGGTACGGTTCAGCGGCGGACAAATGGGATGGGCGCGTGGGCGATTGTAGTTAAATAAGATAAGAATTACTTCGTTTTTATTTTCTGTATGTAAATTACATACATACATTAGTTTTTTGTTAGGGTCTTTATTTTAATTACTTAGGTTGGTAGGTACTTACTTATTTGATTTTAATGATAATTACTATAGGTACGTATAATTTTAGTAGAAAGAAAGGTAATTGAATGACTAAGTGACTCACTCACTCATCACGAAGTCTCAGAAACTACAAGTCTCACTGGCTGATCAAAGCCAGGTGATCAAAGTGGAATACACCTCCTTTTAGAACGTAGGTAGTCACTAAGACGAAATTTTGCAAAATTCAACCCTTAATATGGGAGTTAAAAAGGGGGTTGGAAGTCTGTATTGCAGTCCTCGGTTTTTAAAGTAAGAGACTTGAAAGTTAAAATGTACGCTCACTATGATCTCTAGATATTGTGGAGGTGTACATAATATACTGTTCGGTACACTGTGGTACTGTGTACACATCGGTTTGCTGACGATATTGTGGTCATGGCAGAATCGTTGGAAGATCTTGGAACAATGCTCGAAGACCTTAATCGATTTTCCCAACAGGTAGGCCTGAGGGCGAACATGGACAAAACGAAGCTTATGTCGAATGTCCATGTTGCGCCCTACCCAGTTTCAGTTGGGAGCTCAATTCTCGAGATTGTCGACAAGTAGGTATGTCTACCTCGGACAAACGATCCAGCTAGGTAGGTCCAATTTCGAGAAGGAGGTCAATCGTCGAATCCAACTCGGCTGGGCAGCGTTCGGGAAACTACGCAACATCTTTTCGTCCAAAATACCTCAATGCCTGAAGACTAGAGTGTATAACCAATGTGTGTTACCAGTGATAACTTATGGCTCGGAAACGTGGCCTCTCACTATAGGCCGTATACAGAAGCTCAGTTGCACAGCGTGCTATGGAGAGGGCTATACTTGGTGTTTCTTTGCGAGATCGAATCAGAAATGAGGAGATCCGTAAACGAACCAGAGTCGCTGACATAGGCCAACGGATTAGCAAGCTGAAGTGGCAATGGGCAGGGCACATAGTACGCAGAACTGATGGCCGATGGGGCAGAATGGTTCTGGAATGGAGGCCGCGTACCGGAAAACGTAGCGTGGGACTTCCACCTACAAGGTGGACCGACGACATCGTAAAGGTAGCAGGGAAGCGCTGGACGCAGGCCGCTTCCAATCGATCAACATGGAAAGCATTGGGGGAGGCCCATGTTCAGCTCAGTGGACGTCCTATGGCTGAAATGGTGGTGGTGGTGGTGGTGGTACATATACTGAAAATGTATCATTAGAAATCAACCACGGGGGCTAAGGAGATAAAAGGAGGGTTGGAAGTTTATATTATGAAAGTCCTATGTGTTTAAAGTAAGAGAGTTGAAATTTAAAATGTATGCGCTATAGATGCTAAGAGCGAATTTTACGAAACTCCACCCCTAATGGAGTAAAACGAGGTCCACGCGTACGAAGTCGCGGGCGGCCGCTAGTTCTTAATATAACTAGAATCTTTTCAAGCTTTATAAAATAAAGGATTTACTTATAAAATTATTTCTGCAGTTTAATTAGGCATAATCATATCGGTTCATTCCCCGGATTTTAAAATAGCCTAAGTACCAACCAAGATAATTTTTTACCAGATATTGAATATAAAAATGATATCTGCAAAAGAAAATGTATCAACCGGACCAGTTTCTTTAATCTATCATCGGTATGCAACTCCTTAAGCCGATGGCATGATACAGTAGTCGTTTAACTGGGCGATCATGTTACACTTCGAAATTGAATTTTAAATGTAAAAAGTGGATCAGATCAATCCTGAAGTCACTCGACAAGTTCATTCGAGATAAGTATTTCGACGATTTGATGGCAGGTAATATCCATCAATTGCCGGGACAGCGCGGCCAGGAGCGCGCGACGCCGCGGTCGCTCGCCAGTGCTTCGACCTCACGCGTACGCAATTTACAGCTTTATCATCCGTTATTATTCTTAATAACATGCTGCACCACGACAACGCATTAACCTCATCAAAATTCGTAACTTTTTTCAATTAATTACCTTGCCATTTTACACGAGAAAAATCGAACACGCGATAAATGATTCAAAAATGTCTCTTTTCAATATACGAATCACGATCACTCACTCGGTGGGTTACGGCGTTTCTCGACTTAATCGTTTTCGGAATACGAACATAAATCATATAATGCCTACGTCAAGAGCGTTTCCGAGAAACGACACCACGAAGCGCTCTGCCGATAAGCATGTCCAGTAATATTGTATCCGCACATCTCCAATCTTCAGATTAAGATCCTGTCTGTTTACAGAGTTTTTGAACTCGACGGAGCCGAAAAGCTATTTAAAACTCATTACATCACCGTTATGGGCCGATAAGAGCGTGAAATTTCGGTAATTGGTAATTTTCTGTTACATACAATTTTGAACAATATTTTTTACATTGAAAGATAAGCGATCTTAAAGATTTTTAATAATCCTGACGTAGCCTTTGCAATTAGATCACAAAAAATAAATCGCTTTATTATAAACATGTTTTTATTGAGAAGCTTGAAGCTTTTTACGAAAGTGTCCAAGACTCTTGGGTTTATTTTATTTGTTGTGATGACCCATAACAAGAAATCGTAATGAAGAACAGATAAACGGGCACCTCATAAATACTGCATTGTCGCGTCGGTATTTTGAGTCGCTGCCATGTGTCGGTGTCCATTACGTTGTAATCAATCATCGTGCACGTTCAGGTTTCAATCTGCGTTTGCGCCGCTTTTGGCCAAGCGAGGCTTTCGACACGGGCGCAATCAATATAGCAGATAGCCGCGATAAGATCCGACGCACCGCAGCGCTCCGCCGCGCGCCCGCGGCTAGCCATCCGACATCTTCATCTTCGCACACCACGTTCTGTCATCATCACTAACCCAAAAATTATATAAATGTAATACGCCTAATGGATTCGAGCCGAATTTCACACTCATTTTCTGCAACGCATTCTCTATAAAGATGGTAAAAACCTTAATTTGCAAAGTAAGGCTGTGTTCTCAAGAAGAGCTGCTTTTCAGCACTAAATGAACAAACGTTTAAAATTATTTAAAGTCTAAGTACGTGGCCCGGATATAGCTCATAGAACCAAATTTCACCAAGTGAAATTGCAGGGAATTAAGCTCGTATAAGGTCTTTGTGGAAATCTTTGGGGTAGGCCTTTGTCCAGCAGTGGACGTCTTTCGGCTGAAACGAACGAACGAACGAAGCTCGTATAATGCCCATTGCCCATTGAATAAGAAAATAATATTTATACAGTATCTAAGAATGTTTTCGATATGTACCGTGATAAAGGCGTGTAAAATGTCTTTAGATATGTATATTTATTTATATCCCCTCAACCCCTCATATTACTAAAACAGTTTCGTATTCTTTTCGAGCAGTCATGAAAATTTTTCATCACTTGGTGTTTTTCTGTTCATTGTCTGAAATTATCTAACAGGCGTCCAATTTATCAGATTTTCACAAAAAGCTCTTAGTCATTGTACGAGTAGGTAGCTGCCTGAAATGCTCAAGAAGTAATCAATTAAACAAGATACAACCTACCAATGAAATAAATTCCACGTTCCAGTAACCGTCCACCTAAATGGACCAATTATCGTGACTTGACGTAAAAAGTCCACTACAATAAGTAAGTGCATGTCGGTAGCGCGTGCGCACTGCGCAGTGTGATGTGAAGTGCCCTTAACGGCTTAAGTGTTGACGTGGCGGAGTGGGATCATTTATTATTTTATCTCATGATTGGATCTTGTTCATGATTCAATTCATATTCGTGTACAAGTAACAACCAGTCGGATTCAATATTCGTTGATTGTCTTAGCATTGGTTAATTACAATACGTCAAAATATCAGTAGATGTAAACACTCGATAAATAAATAATATTTCATTTCCCATATTGTAAAAGTCATGACCGAAGTAAACTCTAATTTGTTACTTTGGTAACAGTTTTCATTTTGATTTCTGATTCTTCTGAAAACTTACCAGCGCAAAAATTATAAATTAAATATTCCTGTCATACATTTTCTTGCTCTGTATTCTAGAAGGCGCAATTTTATTATAAGCCAGCATATTATACAAGTCCTTACTGCATATTTTCTTTTCCAATCCCATGCAATACCTTATTAATTTGACGCTTTTCTTTTTTTCAGATCAGAACATATAATTTGGTACAAGCACCACATTTTTAAAACTTTCTTGAAACATAATCCAAAAGAATATAAAAATATTTTATTTTAATCGCACGAGACATGTTAATTGTTTAATCTGATGCAAATAAAGAACATGTACCATTTAAGTACTTAAACGATCTTTGAAGCGATTACTAGGTACGATAGCAGCTATTTATAGCTGAATTAAAATCGTTTCGTAAAACTTTCTTGAGCCCTATAAGGAAATGAATAGGCTCATTAGCCCACGCGTCAACAGAATTTGGTCGCAGTTCAATAAATTGTAAGCTGAGCACATGTGACAAGTAACATCACGCAGCGCGAGCACCATTTACGTTCACGCGGGCATGCGGGCACAGGTGCGCACGCGCGCAGCACAGGTAGCCCCTATCCTCGTGCAAACGCCTCCACCTGTGTTTCTTGCACTGACCAATATCTCGGCAACTAAGGATCTAATAAAAAATAATTGCCGAAACATCTGTTCCTGATTAACACTTTTAATTCTACGGTGTCAGACCTGGATCGTAATCGCGCATTCCATCAGCGATTCGATAAAAACATCGAATTATTTACTATATGACGCTGGACCTTTGTTACTTTGGGGTAAGCTGAATGATATAATTAACTATTAAATTACAATGTGAAAAGTTGTTTGAAACTTTGAAGTCGTTTAGTAATGGAAACTATCCATTATTGAAAGACATGAGACGGCCACTATCGTCGGCAATAAGTTACCTAAGCATTAGTGAGCTGGGAACTAATTGCGGAGGCGGGTTGATTCCCAGCCAGTGCCGAAGCAATTAATACTCACAACGTGATCAACTACTTGACGGTTTCCTCTCAAAGATACCTTACAGGTCGATGTCACAATTCACCTATAAATAGATAGGGAAGACAAATATTGTTTGCAATCGTGACCACATAGAACGCTATCGGCATCATTATTTGAGTTATTTCGATGCTAAAGTTGTAAATTTCATTAAAATTACATTTTGTCGTAAGCAACCGCACCACCATTATCGCTCATCGCGAAGCCCGAGGGCCCGACCTTAGAATAACTGTACAAAATGTAAAAAGCAACAGGAACTAAGGTGATGAGATGACTTGACACATTATTTAAATTTAAAACAGGTTGGCACGTCCGATTTTTTTAAATTGTTATTTGATTGTTTTGTCGGTATACCATATCCAGCACGTTTTTGCACGCATAAAAAATATTGCACCATATGGGGTCTTGTCTTTTGAAAGAGACTGTTAACTGAGTAACGTTAAGAAAACATATGGCCAATTAATTTCTGCTAGCGCTGCTAAATGAGAACAGTTGGATCGAATCCAAAAGTATAAAATGTTAGATTATGGCAAATAGCGGCATGGTTGCCACTCTTAATCGATTTTTAAATGAGACGTTATAGTACAATGCGTGTGTATAAATAAGGTTAATGTTTATTTAAAATTGCTAGAATTCGTAGCTCGTGTTGTTAGCTATGGTAGATACGATCAAATCAGTTCTCTATTATTGAGCCCCCCATTGTGATAGTCATAAAAAGTAATGTTTTTAATGTCCTCCTTAATAAAAAGACAACAATGTCACATACTTCTCAAGATATTGTGACAGAATAGCAAAATACTTAGTATTTTTTAGAGTATGCAGTAAGCAAAAAGTTCAGTAACTCTGTTCCACTGAAAGTCTTAAAATAATTTCCTTATCATGCAACAGGTTTACCTTCTTCCAAAACTCTTGTAAGTCTGTTACAGGTGGCATTTTAACTTATACGATTAACAAGTAGCCCCCCTTTGAAGCGTTTCAAAAGGTTCTTGATTAGTTATTGCCTAAAAGGAAGCACTATGTCACACGAGTGAAATAGTTGACAATGAGCTTTAATAAGATGTGATATTCAATTTTCGCCACATTCAAAAGCGCAAATGAATATGCGTGGTAAGTCACAACCTGCTCAAAATCGGGTTTCTCGTCGCGCCGAGGCGACCATCTGGTGGGCGAGTGCTTTTTTTATTTTCCAAACGTGTCGTCTTGGATTCTTGTTTTTTGCACTGGCTGGCGCTCGCTCCTTTTCTTTTTTGTATCGCCGAGTTGCAGTTAACAGGTGGCTGGCTGAGTGCAGGTGAGACCTGAGATTTTAACTCGAATCGGGTTCAACTCAAGTGTGAAAAGTCACGGGTTACCTACTTACTAATTGAATTCTTATTAAAAAAGCATATCATGTGTTAAGTTTTAACCTATTGACGCGTGACATTAGCACTTAACTTATATTATAATGCATAATCATGAACCTGAATCAAGCATACCATAAGCATCACATTATTAAAGTAAGCTTACAAATTACGTACGTAAATATCAAAGTACCTACGTTTGCAATTAAAGTTTTGCTGAGTGAAAATTTTCATTTATTTGTAGTTTTGCATTCGGATGTGTTTTATGAATTTCCATTTCAGTAACTGAGTTGAAAGTTACGGATACAGCTTTATCAGGAAATGGCCAATAAAGGACAAGTGAACTTTCTGGAAAATTCTTTTCTAAGGTGCCCTTCGGCTTCATTATCCGAATCGCTCTAGCTAACCTAAATAAAAGTTTCTCTGACGGACATTGTAAGCTTGTAGTTAGATATTTTTCAGTGTCAAAGACGGGAAGGTTTTTGAGAACAATAAATAAATACTATACTAACTACTAAGGATTTCACTTTTTTTTACACTTAATACGTCTAATTAATAAATATACGAGTAGGTAGGTAAAATATTTATTTCAAACCTATTCAGCCGTTTAAAGTAAGTTACTTAGTGACCCAACTTTCACATTAGTTTGTAGAATTTATAGAAGCAATTCAAAAGTTACTTTAGCGTGCATTTAGTTTTCATATGCTTTACTTAGGCTACTGTTTTCTACGTGTAATAGACCGCAGTGCAGCGTAATGGATCTGAGACTTTATTAACCAACGCATACTTACGCATTTCATGAGATTTTCATTAAATTATTTTTAGCCGAGAAAAATTACTTCGAAAATAATCGATCTACTTATAAGTATGTTAACAACCCTACAACAATATTATAATAACATAACGTATTCATAATAAATAAAACCACTTAAAATTCAGTTGATTACATTTATTTTCATTGAGCGGTAGAGCAGCTACCTCACAGAAACTCATACTCTATAAAATATTTTTACAGTGGATAGTACGTTGTTTTGTCCACCAATTTCTCACCGTTACAACGTTCAGCGGAACTACTGAACCTACAAAGTGTCTTCACAAATTAATTGTAAATGTTCCGTTAATAAACTATTCTGTTAACTCCATTAAGCGATTTCGCCTGGAAATAAACAATTTAGCACAATTTTATCAAACTACAATTATAATTAAGGTGAGTGAGTTGCTATTTCAGTTGTAATGAGTGTTTTCAATATTATCTTCACTGCTTGTTACTCTGACAGAGTAGGTATTTATGAGTATATGGGAACTGATTCTGAATGGATAGGTTGTGTAAACTAAGCTAGCCCTTACCACCTAGATAGTCAACCTAAACTTACGGCTTTTCGCAACTAGGAAAACATTTTAACAAAGAATACTTACACGTATTCACTCCTTATTACATATTTTTATTTTTACTTATTTATTTTCGTAGCAACATCAGAAGTAGTACTAGTAGTCATTCGGAAAGAGTGACATCATTGTAACTAATATCTACCTACAACCACTCCAAGAGAACATGCCATAAATTATAAAAGAATGTCGTAATTAGTGAAATGATTTAACTATAGACACTAACCGAAGACGTAACATATATCAACTCATAGATTTTTGGCTTAACAGGTATTAGCGGGGACTTATGTGAAAGCTTGAAAAATTGTGCCTATTACAGAGAGCGCACTCAATAGGCTGGCAAACCTGCACCGTTAGACTCCAGATCACGACGCGGCGGATTATTTGAGAACACAAAGAGAACGAGTGCGGTGCGACGGACGGACACAATCACTCATAGCCATAGCGCGCCGAGCGTTGTCATAGCGGCCGCGCGACAACCGCGCGTCGATCACACACCGACACGCTTTGTCACCGGCCCGATTTGTTGAGCGGCCGCGTGACAACCGTGCGTAAACACATCACACAAATAAACTGTAACACCACGGACCCACTAATACCTGTCAGCGAGAAGCGCTATGATATAACATCCTCGAATTTAGTTCCGCGACGTGTGTACAAACCTCGCCTCTTCTTGCAGGCCGCATTGTTCCACCAATGATATAACTCGCGAAATATCCATGTAGGCAGTCCAGCTATAAACTGGGACGAGAAAAAGTGGCTTCACTATACTGACTGATCATTTCGAAACAATTTCAGAAACTTTCTACAGAGTCGTATAGTCATTCGAATTGTCCGCGAGGAGGCTGTAAAAATCGTTCACCCATAAAATGAAATATAGGTTAAGACGGTCTCTCTCAAAAATTCATTCAAAGTACCGTAATCTCGTCCTTTTATTTTGTAATTTCTTCTTACCACCAATTTTGAGCAGTCGTTTAACATTTTAGGGCTCGTTTTATGGTCTCGTGTCTGATGAACATCCTTCTTTATTTCTTATTTTGATTGTTTCAATACAATAAGAACGCTGACCGCTTGCAATTTCATCTCTTTACTATGCTTATTTGCGCCAGCAGTCGTGTCTTTATTTTCGCCATCGTAAAACTGTAAAACTATATTATTTTACTGCAGTGAAAACGTTTCCTGTTTTCCAACTTACACGTCTGCAGTTATTTAGTACCCAAAGGACTCAATTTTGAATAATTTTACATCACGTTTGACATTTTGATCGAATAAATAATGCAATTTTAATTTTATTAGCTTTACCAAATTATAATTGAAGAGATCTAATGACAGAACATCGAAATAGCAAGATCATAATCCTCATGTAAAAAACTTCTGAATTGTACCATTGTATGTGTACCTACCACTAATGACAAAAACTTAGCTGTAGCTAAAGAAATATGATGTAGCGTCGGCGAAGGAAGCACGTATTCAAATGAGTTCGGGCTTAATTTGTATGTCAAAGTGAGTATTTAAACGGAACAATAGGTTTGTTGGAGTTTTCGCGGGCGCGGGCGGCGGAGCCGTATCGCTGGGGCGGCGCACGGGAGCCGCGCGCCCACGCCCGCCCGGCCCGTATGTCCATGTCAACGGTACAACGCTCAGCCGCTTAAATATCTTACTTTCACAATTGTAATAAGCCAACGTCAAGAACTCATCATATCGAACAACAATAAGGCACGTGTCTCGCCTCTCGGTTAACCGCATGCCTCGCGATTTACATTGTAAAGATTGACGGTGCGTTTATACCGTAATCACATTATTACTTTTGGTCTTAATGTTTTATTTATAAAATCTGCGTTTATTTTTGTTTGATGACAATATAATCGATGTGGCATGAATATTTTACGTCTCTACATGCCCTTTTATCCCTTTGCCATTACCATAAACGATAAAGGTGCAATTCATGCAACTTATATCTTCTTAAAGTTACGACATGTACCAATTTAGTGCAGTTATTAACAATTTCGAGTATTTGTCTCACTGTATTCAAATGATTTGTTAAATGAGTATAGTAGTCCGAATGATTGAACTGTAACAAATACCTACATTTGTTAACCAATAATGACAGTTTAATCATTAGTTTATGATCTCATAATTTTAACTGCATGCATAGTTGCTCTTTCAAAAGGTGATACGCAGTTAATGTGCAACACAATCGTTAGAATAGGTGTGCCTGTTATTCATATTTCATACACAATAACCTAACGCATCGAGATTACTGTCTCTATCACGAATAAATGTTTATTACATTATTGTACTGTAGACGACCGGCATGATAACAGTCGCGTTTAAGATATGCAAAATAAAGAACTTTCATTTCACCGTCGGGACAATGGTGATGATTTCGCGGGGGTTTGACTGTAGAAATAATGAATATTTAATAGTGTGAAAGTTCACGAGAGCATACTTTACGACCTCTTTCACTCACAAAGGACCTATTTAAGAATAAGGTACGATATAATATGATTTCAGTGCTTTGTTTTAGCGAAGCTTTCCACCTCTCCTCTAGTAAGAAACTAAGAAATAAGATCGTATCTCTATCTGTAGTATCTAGTCATTTACACATTATATGACTCACCTATATTCACTAACGAGTTTTAGATACAAGTAATCACTATCAAATTATCGTAGGATTCGTCTCTTTAATCTCATAAAACATTTCTGCAAATACATAGGCTTAGTTTAATAGTTAATGTAAGCTAAGGGGTATTTAAAAAAATATTACCTACTTACCTACATGGAGTGAATTCTAATAAAACATGACTTCGAAGACTAAATATTTTGTATTGTTTGAGTACGGGAATGTTAATTGTTGATGGAGATTAAACATGGTACATAATTATGAATTAGTTACCGATCGTTAAATCACTGGATGTAAAATATTGTAACGATCACTCTGCATACGAACAACGTGGCGTACCGGCCCAAGACGCCACGCCTGCTTCCTCTGAGGAACAAGTGAGTGCACTAATGAAGCGCTGCTCATCTAAATATTCATGAGCCAGTCATCGCGTGCGTGCTCGCTCCCAAAACTGGAAGCTAAACATCGGCCGAGCCCCAGAGGATATGCGTTCTATCGAAGATCTACGCATGACTTGACAGAAACAAAGCCAGCTTAATTATTCCTCTTCACATCAACCATAAATAAGTGGGATTTAGATCTTCGATTCGTTACGGATTTTATAATGTGTGTAGGTGCGCAGTTGATGAGCTAGTAAAGGTTCTTTGCTTGTTGGTATGATAAATTGTTTTTTGGTTCTAAAAGTTAGATTTTACATATTTTACAAAGTAAAATTTTCAAATTTAGTGTTAAGTTAAGATGTTTATGGTGATAAATTTTGTAAAAATCTTATTAGAAAATTATAAAAACGAATAAAAACAGATATTACTTCAAACTGCTACGAAATCGTAGTCCCTCTACATATACACTTTTACGTTTTTGATCTATTGTTTCAAGTACCTCCGTTATCTTTCGTAGATACGCAAATTACAATGAAAGTAAGTAATTGAGTGCAAACGCTTTCCACAGTACGGGGCGGTAATATCTTCCGGTCAGCGACAGCGGAATTAATACTCAACAAATCACGAGTGCGCCCGGTAAATCAAGGTGTTTATGAGTCATTCAAGTCAGTGCGCGGCTCCGCGCGACCTCCGCGCTGATTTGCAATCTCGAATGCTTACACTACACCTCGTTTCTCTTCGATCTATAAAACGTAAACATTCATAAGCTAAACGTATTACAAAACCATAAATATAAATTATCCCTGTTATGAGCGGTATTTATTTATCTGACAGAAACTTGTTCGTCATGAAAGCTTTTTTATTCGCGAATTAAGGAGTAAAGCTCGTTTATGTTTCTTACTCTATCCTTCGTAGTCGGTAGGTAATAGAAGTTAAGGACCACATTGTCGAAGTTTTTATGGTAGGTACTCGTAGGTATTTAAAATTAGAATTCAATTTGAAAGGAGGAAGTCGCTAAATGACCAAGATTGGATGTCGATTAAACCTTTCAATATAAGACTAACCTGAAAGTAAGTTATTTTCAGACTGCAAGGGTGACATTAACTGTAATTTTGTATGCCTATCAGATACATTTCAATTACAGTTACCAAGACATTGAATAAAACATGAATTTTGTGTTCTGTACTAAATTAATGTAGGTAATTTAGAGACTACTTAAGTAGGTATTATCGTTTTTTCATGCACTTTAGTTATCGGCCAAGAATCTTACATTTTTATACGATTGAACTTGACCAGGTTTAGACACACTAATAAAACAATCACAATAATTTCATGAATAACGTTGTGTCGTTTATTTCCTGTAAATCATGGGTGGCACGAGCCGCTCAACATAAAAACCTTATCTTTATTATCTCATTGAAAAACGAACGCGAGTAGGTAATACATCTATAAAGAACACAAAATTTATGGCCATGATTTATGAATGACACATTCGTGTCTCACTTTTGTGATTTGTATGTAATTCATCGTAAAGGGTATTTGGGTTTACATTATTAATTCACAAAGCAATATTTTTCAAGTTTCATTTGTAATGACATTTGCATATTTTTCTTAAGACGATAATTTGATGTCTTTTAAAACTCGACTGCAAATTCAATCCTCAATTAAAGGCTAGGTACTCAACTATTTATGAAATTTTTTGAAAAGTGATGCATAATGTTCGTTGCTAAGTATTCTTTTAAATACCTCCAGTCACCAGTTAGTGTCTCAGACTATGCAACACAATTAAGCGTAAAAAGTAAATTGACCTCGTAGGAATCATGCCCTGTACCTTCCGCGCCTTAGGCGACAGTTATTATTATTGAATCCACTTCTAAACATTGTAGAGTCAGCCCGAGGCCAATGGCATTAGGTCCAGGGCATACTTGGCGGCTCCGAGCGTGTACACTTTGCAACATTTTTTTATGACTCCATCAATCTCAAATAACGCCAGCTTTCCTTTAACCGTTCGCCACGTAATTAATAGAGTAGAAGCTCTCCTAAATATTATTTGGATAGATTTACCACATTAAGAGTGCCATGTTGTTAAATGTAATTTAAGGGTTTAGGTTTAATTAATTGCGTACTTAGAGCTTAACTCAAAGTAGAGTAGATAAATTCAGGTCGGTTTTAAGATGTAACGTAAGCTCTAAAAAGCTACTATCTATGATTAATGTTAGTTTAACTATGAAACAGAGCTAGCTATGTCTGATTTTTGTCCCTTTCAGTCCACTCTCTTACTGACGCTTAAACTGAGATGAATATAAACTCCACGCTATTTTAGCTAGATGTTGTTAAAGCTCTTCCGTTTGTAAAAATTGTTGTTATTGAAATCAACTACATGTGTTTATAACCCATTTTGGTACTTAATAAAAAGAAATTAAGCATATTTTCTCAAATTAGGCAAGAACCTTGTAATCAATTTCTCTTTTATGTCGCATTTGGCGTTACGAGTTACGCAAGATTCTCTTTCTGTACCTACATGCCTTGCATCAAAAATCTAGGTACCTACTCTTCGTTACGTCACAGAGACCTTACATTACGTTAAATATCAATGGATGCGTAGTTTCATATTTTCCACGAATAAAAAAATTACATGCGCATAATTTAATATACATATTTTCCCCGTAATAACGACATGATATATTGTGATCGATTGGTGTATTTACAAGCTGTAAAGCTCTTACACTTTCGTGAAATTGTGACGTGATATGTATCTTGTCTTCATTCTTAAGTAAAAGTAAATACCTACTTACTGTCCCTAATCCTAAACAAACTTTCAACATCCATTTCGAAGGCTTTACTTAAATTTTAAATGTTATATTTTTATTAATATGGTATGTAAAGAGTTAAAAGTTAAAAAATATTAAAAACCTGCACATTAAGTGCAAAAAATAATGACCATTCCTAACTTGTTCTGTTTTAGTCGCGCCTCAGTCTATACAGCCATAAGTAAGGTAATAACTTGAATAACATTACTGTCTGCATCAATAATAGTTTACGAGTGGTACGGGCTAGGTATTCGTTAGTTTCTGTCGATGGCTTCATTCGATATTACAATATTTGTTAGTTATTCAAAAATATTCACTCGGGCGGTCTTGCGGCGTGAGCTATTATTGCCAGTTGCTTAAGGAACTCAACCAGAGTGCTTTTGATCGACATCTATTTGGGTCCCTAACTTAGAGTAACGTAAATAACCCATTATTATACAAACGTGTTCCAAAAACCGAATCGTGAACTTTAAACCGTCGCAGTTTAGCTCAGACCGTTAAGCGATCACGGCCGATCACGGTCAATTGTCTCAGCCGCGGAGCGGGGCCTATTTGATTTTATATTAATCGTTGAACCTGTTTGATCTTTATTGTTCTTAATTGTCTTTCTCAAACACACGTACGTACGCCTGTATAAATACCTCGAGATTTCTATAGGGCACAATGTTCCATAGATTAATACAATGCTGATACGATTTATTAACACACCTACAATATTGTATCGGTAGTGAATCAAGAGTGTACAAATAGAATCCGACTGCAGCTCGAACGCGAATAGATGGCATTGTCGCTATTAAAATGATAAAGGGATGATTTTTATGTCGGTTAGCGAGCATTAACTGTGGGACCGCCAAGTTTATCGAGCCGTAGATTCAGATCAGCCACCATTAGTGCGGCCGCATGCGTATAATGCACGGATTCATTTCGGTACTTACTCCTTATTTAGTGGTGATAGAGATTACATTAGAAAGAAAGGCTCTATATTCACGATGAGAAATCGCTTAAAGCAAATCTTTACCGGCCGTAACACAAACACGTTTATCTTAAAATACAAATTACTTTTACCTTTGACTTTGTGGTCAAGTTATCTTAACGATTTAGGAAAAAGAGAATACGTTATTTTGTGCAAACAGTTGCATAACCTTCGGCACTGAAGGCGATATGGCGACACTTTAGTGCGCAATCGAGCAAAGGATCGCAAGTCGACATTTCTCTACTCATATATCAGGAGAAAGCAGTGCGCAGGCCGCGAACTCGACACGTGTCGCCTAGTGGTAGTGGTTCAATTAGTGTAGGGTGTCTGGGAGCGGCGCTAGCGGGCCCGACCGCAGCGCGCGGCCGCGGAGCCGGAACGTAACGCAATCACCCGGCACTAATATTGCTTCAGGTTTTCATACTTCCTGATAAAATAACGTTAAAGATTGGAGAGGAAAACGTTTCTGGGACTGTTCTAGACAAAAAAATTGTAAGTACCTATTCCATCCCCGATAGAAAAACTAGAAAGTATTTTTATTCCACTGCTTTTCAGGCAGGAGTATTCATAATTTTGGAATATAGTTTTTGTTACGGGTCCCAGTCCATATGAGCTCAAATACTCGTACAAAGTGTAACATGTTTTGCAAATTGTCAGGAAAATTGTATCCGATAGCCATCACGATCTTTATAACTGACACTTCATTCGAGCAACTGAAATACAGGGTGGTTCAAAAGATGGAAAAATTAAAATATTTTTTCTAAATATCTTAAAAGATACTCACTAAAAGGTATACTTATTGTATTTGGATAGATAAGGTATTTAAAAATGTTTGGACTTATATTTTAGTTTTAAAATCTTTACAAAATTACAATTTTTGCAGAATACTATACAAAACGAAATACACGCGATCAGAGCCGCGTTGGACAAAGGCTTATCACGTTTATAATGGGAACCATAAAAATCATGCAAAATACTGTAATATTACATAAAACCGTCAAAAGTATCAGAATTTTATGAATTCCTCGAAAAACAAGTATTCGTGACACATTAATATGATCCCATCCATTCCTCAGAGCCTATAAACCACGCGGTGTAGCGACGTTCACATGTTTTGTTCATAAAAATGATGCCGACATAGCGGCGGCGCTGTTTGAAGTCACATTTTTAAAAGATTTTTGTAGATTTTAGCCTCAATCTAAAACGTAGCATATTCGTTGAAACTTAGTTGCCAAGCGTATCTACATACCTACTTAATATTCAAGTCCATGTTTACTTTTAAGACTTTCCGAAAAAAGCTCTCTTTCAGCTCAAAAGAATCTTTAAAAATACCTGGTTATGTAATTTTACCATTAATTTTACAGATACGAGTAAATTATCGGTTGATACTACACATTCCAATGGTCTATTCTAATAATATCTATTTAGTAAAATTTAAAAATAGCACCAGAAAAAGTGTTACGATACAGATTTGAAAACCCTCACCAGACTGATAAGTATTTTTCCTTGACATAAACAGTAGCGCTTAGAGTAGGAAATGACCTTTTATCACTCTGCTAAATTAATAACTAACCTTTGAGACCTACTTGTCTGTTAAACAATAATTACGATTGCGCAACCCACCACACAAGCAATTCATTATATGTTAATTTTTCACTGATGCATATTTTAAAATTAATGATTTTAAGATCATGTATCTGGAACTTCTTTTGTATCAAGACTCAAGAGGTGGCCGTGTATCGTGTTAAGTAACTTAGTTGGCTAAGTCACGTTCAGATAGCGATATTGCCTCGCAAAAATTGTGTAATCCTAATACGTATCCAGAGCAGCTTTTGAAACAATTCGCATTCCATTTTGTAGACATCAATTACTTTAATACTTACATTACATTATTAACTAAAAGTGGTACCTTTTAGTTAGTATTGGCATTGTAAAAATCGAAATTTTCGCGCTCTTACGGGCATCATAAATGGATTCCAAATACGGCGTTTGTGCACAAAAGCTTGCATTATAAACTAGTAGTACCTAGTATGTAGTAGGTACCTACATCGGGATAAATTCTTGGCCTGAATTAGAATTATTATTTAAGTCCGAGCAGCATAACAAGATCGCAAAAAAATCATTCGCATAAAAAGTTACAAAAATAAAATAATAAATAAATATTAGGACACTTACCTAATGACAAATATGTACCTACAGGTGCTCTACCTGTAACTACTAAAACAGGCACATTATGGATGTTAAGAAAACTTTGTGACCCATTAAACAAGGTACATTTCAATAATAAGATGGCATAGTGTTAGTAATAAAATTTAAGTAAGGGTATAAAAGAGTTTTTGTGGTAACAATATCGTCTTAGACCCATTATTTGGTTACAGTTAGGTAGTACTATTACAAACCGATACGAGTATGATAGAGCAGAGAACTGTATGGAGTCGACTCGTTAAAAAATAGTAAAAAAAATAGCGTTAAGACTCGCATCTCGAACTAAATTTTAAATATCTGGAAGAAATCAAATTGCTTGGGTCCAATTTATATTCTTAAATCGGTAATAAATCAGAACGTAATATTGCTATGAAACTATAACTTAATTAAATTACTGAAATACCTATACATGTAAATAACTGAATAAAACTAGGCAGACAACCTTTTTTTTACATTAATGTAACGTGTTAATAATTTTTTATGAAAATCAATCCTGAAAAACTGTGGTACTATTTCTTTTGTTGACTTCGAGCCTGAAGATTAGAATTAGTACAATCATTATTCTTCAGGGATTGTTGTAATGTAATAAAGCTACAATACGATTAGGAAAAAAATTACATTCTTCCATCTCAAAAACCTTGTAGAGTCCTTACCACTGTTGTCCGACCGTCTAATTTCCCACATAGTCGGAGGTCCGTACTAAAGAAATCGAAGGTGGTTCGGCATAAATCGTGGGAAGATCTACATAGCGCTGGATCTGATCGGCGCGTGTTGCGCTCGCGCGGGTGAACGTCTCACTTAACTGCGTTGCACCTGAGCTTCGTTTAAAGTTTAACCATATTGTACACTCTCCTTATAAAATAGGGTACTGGAAAAATAATTGCTCAATTAAAAAGCAAATAATTAAGTAGATTGGGCTAACTTCTGTTCAAGCTTTATGACAGATACAGCTGTTTTCAAACTTACTAACTTACTGACAAATTCTATTTAGAAGTTGTAAGGGTACATACTATTTTAACCGACTTCCAAAAAAGGAGGAGGAAAAAAAGGAATTCGAGTGTATGTTTTTCATTTTAAGATACGTACCTACTAAGTAAGGAAATAACCAAAGCTTTGTGCCAAATCATCCTCCTTACTTCTTTCTTTTTTTTATATCAAAACAAAAGCTACAGATATTTTAATAGGTACTGCAAAGCAAAGCGGTTAATCCTGTATTTTAAAATTTAAACGAAAATTAAAATTTATTTTGTCGTCGGCACCACAATCGGGCGTCGGCGCTTTGAGATGACATTCCAAGGGCATTTTATACAGATATTTTTATAATTAACGTCTGCGTTACGTATTACGTCGGTCTCTATTATTTATAGCTCACAATATAGCGAAGCAGGTTAGTTCTAAATAGAACGAATGCAGACTATTGGTATAACGAGTTAGGTATAACACGACGCTTTGTTTCGCTTCTTGGAACCACTATGGAATTTTAATGTTATATGTGAACTAACAATCTAAGCTTTGACAGCGCCTAGACGATAAAAATATCCTAGACGTCTGTAACGGATTATAAATGAATTTATAAGATTTTATATAATGATTTATTGCTGGTATTGACCCGATCGCTATTTTATTAATGCACCGCGACGACAATGGAGTGCCTTATCAACTAATCTTAAATGATAATCTAATGAAAGCTTAGCATGTCCTGAAATTAGCCCGACGCTCGTCAAGTGAGTTTCACCTATGAGTAGGTACCTAACCTAGTACTTGGTTACTGTGTAATTTTACTAGCTAGCTTGGGTTACTGTGTAATTTTTAGAAATGAAAACTATTTAAAGGATATGCCAGTTATTTAAGTAAACAGAACCCTCTTTTAGTATGCACGATTTTAAAAAACTATTTAACTTACCTAACTTATCTGGCGAATCATTCGCAAATAATATATTCATATACCTACATAATAGGCAAAGCATACAAATGAAGTGAATTGTAGATCAATTGGAAATAGATCGTGTGTCAGCGGTCGAGCGGGCCGCGGGGCATGATCATCGGCGCGCGCGCACGACCCGCGCCCGCAGCGACACCGACCGACGTACCTCCACTTGCCCAACCTCCGCTAGAACTGTTGTTCAAATTAAAAATATTCCACCCAACAAAAAATAGCAACACATTCCACAAACAAAAAACTAATAAGAAAACAAACGCTGCATCGCTGCCCTAAATGTTACCAATTCTCCAAATAGAGTCGAGTCTGTTTTATTAGTGAAAGTTCATTTTAGGAACCGAAAAACGATTTCACACTGACCTTTCCTATTGTTCGTGTTGTGAAACAAAAGAGATCGATATGGCCAAGATCTAACGACGCAATTAGTGTATCTTGTAACGTTATAATTTATGCTTATATTTTAAATATTTGGCTATTAATCCTACATTGCTTCATTTAATTAATCCGTATTTTGTGATACTATCTGAATATTTTCTTCGAAGTCATTATAGTTTTTGAATCGTAACATTGCATCGTTCGGTATTTTCTGACATTCATACAAGTATTTATTTTTATAATTGAATGGAGATGATGACATGATGATTTGAAATTAATAATTTAATAAGCTTTTGATCAACAGGACATCAAGCGTTCATCTCAGTCCTTTTCAGTCTCAAGTATCTAAGTGATTGCAGCTAAGTAGCCACGAGGACAGCATGTTGAATCGGCGAAGCCAAAGCGGGCATTGCGACACTTGTCACCGTTTGACATTGTGTTAAGGAAACAAGGCATTTAAATGGCCAAAAGTTGAGTACATTGTGATGAAACATAATTACCTATTTCATCTGAATGTCCATCTTAGGTGTCCGAATGTAATTACCAAAAGTCAAAACGGTCCCGCCCACGAGTGCTCTCACGCGCCGTGAGGTCAGCTTCTCTGACAACCTGCTCACAAAGCAAATTACACCACTATACTTAGCGGACTGCTTTTTGACTATTATCTTTATTATAGGTTTGCGAGTTAATGGCTCATTTTTGTTAGTATTGCCAATAAACGTTAACGTTTAGAGCGGGATCGCGTCATGGAATCTTTTGTTTGGTTTATTTAGTAAACTATGGTCACGTCATTCGTCGTGCACTACAAAGTCAAAACACCTAATTAAAAGAAAATCGCTTAGCGGTGAACTTACTAATGGATTGGTCATCACTCCTCAGACACTATAGGTTGACTGGTGACTAAGACACTAGAGTGGAATCAGTCCGCATTTAGAGATTGCAAAATCCGGATTTTTCTTAAATCCGGTTTTCCGGATTTGTGTTACGTACAAATCCGGATTATCCGGATTTTTCGAATATTGGGTAAATTTTTTAAACCATCAATTTAATTTAAATAAAACGTAGTTTTTTTCAAAAAGATGTAAGTATTTGAAGAAAAGCGTTTTATTTTATTATCGCGCATGGAATTTATTCCTCTTATTTTCGGTTTGCGCTACAAATTTCGAAATTATTTGAACCTTGCATTATTTTTTTTTTCGTTTTAGTACAACTGCATTTCAGAATAAAAACTTGCTTGTACCTATAAAATATTTTTTTTATTCTTTTTCTTGTCGTGTCGACAAAAAACCTATACATCGTCCAGCCCAAAACTCCGCCACAAGAGTGGCGTTGTCAGTAGCCTTCATTAAATCTTCCTGCTTGCAGTTGTTTGGGCAGGCAGGGCACGACATCATGTGCTTCGTCGACTGGGGAACAAAACCACACTTGCACTCCAAGTTTGATCCACCTAAGAATCCCCACCTGACACCTGAACAGATTGTCCTTACTACGGCAGACCTGTCCGAAGTCTATAAAGATTTCTAGGTAGGCCAGGGGAGCTCATTTTTTTTATTATAATTTCATTTTACACTTTGTAAGTTGTATTTCAATCTCAAGGCCCTGGTCATTATTTACGACCAAAGTGCTCGGAAAGACGAATCCAACGAACTCAAACTCTATAAGTTTCTGCCGTTTCGGTTAGGAGTTCCTATGGCCACCTCCTGACTTCATCATCAGGACCCTGAACATCATCTAGCACTTATGTGCTTGAAAAGACAAATCCAACAAACCCAAATTTGATGAGTTTCCACCGTTTCGTTTAAGAGTTCCTATGGCCACCTCCCGAATCCATCATCAGGACCCTGGGCATCATCTAGCACTAAAGTGATCGAAAAGACAAATCCAACGAACCCAAGTTCGATGCGATTCCGCCGTTTCGTTTAAGAGTTCCTATGGTCACCTCTTGACTCCATCATCAACCCAGCTAAATGGTCGGCGGTATAGCCAACAACCTGTTTAGAACTCTTTTAAAAGGATTTCTCCACAATCACCCCCATTCTCATACAATGACATTTCGAGATGAATTAATGTAAGCAAATCGAGATGGATTAATGATGGGCGAGGTTGAAGATCTCTACTTACACTTGGCCTGCGGATGAATATGGAGAAAACAAAGCTTATGTCCAATGTCCATGTTGCGCCCTACCCAGTTTCGGTTGGGAGATCAATTCTCGAGATTGTTGACAAGTATGTCTACCTCGGACAAACGATTCAGCTGGGTAGGTCCAATTTCGAGAAAGAGGTCAATTGTCATATCCAACTCGGCTGGGCAGCGTTTGGGAAACGACGCAACATCTTTTCGTCCAAAATACCTCAGTGCCTGAAGATTAAGGTCTACAACCAATGTGTGTTACCAGTGATGACTTATGGTTCGGAAACGTGGCCTCTCACTATAGGCCTTATACAGAAGCTCGAATTGCACAGCGTGCTATGGAGAGGGCTATGCTCGGTGTTTCTTTACGAGATCGAATCAGAAATGAGGAGATCCGTAAACAAACTAAAGTCGCTGACATACTAGCCCGACGGATACAAGCTGAAGTGGCAATGGGCAGGGCACATAGTACGCAGAACTGACGGCCGATGGGGCAGCAAGGTTCTGGAGTGACATGCAATAAATAATTTGAATTTGAATTTGGAGTGGAGGCCGCGTACCGGAAAACGCAGCGTGGGACGTCCACCCACAAGGTGGACCGATAACATCATAAAGGTAGCAGGAAGGCGCTGGACGCAGGTCGCTACCAACCAGGCAACATGGAAAGCATTGGGGGGGCCTATGTTCAGCAGTGGACGTCCTATGGCTGAGATGATGATGATGATGATGACTTACACTTGCAAGGGATATTTGCTGATTTAGCTGCTCTTTAAAACTCAGCGATATGGTGTTTCAGAATCAGCGAATTCACTTACGCATGCGGCATGACGCGTCATTGTGCAGGCACAGTGCAGGTGTGAGTGTTGTGCGACGAAGTGCGGGTGCGTTCAATCAAAACTTCGCTTGTTTTGCATCCATGTTGCATCAAATAGATATTTTGGTTTATGATTTTATGATAAAATTTTTGGGGTAAAAATATTCGAAAAAACCGGATTTCAAAGTCAAAATCCGGATTTTTTTATAGCCTCAAAATCCGGATTTTTCAGATATTTTCGAATTTCGAATAATCCGGATTGCAATCTCTATCCGCATTATTAGAAGAATCTACTGGTAGAGAATGCTTTTGAAACTGTTTGCGATCAAAATACCTGTAATACTACGTAATGTTTTGAAACCTTTACTTACTCGTACCTTTGATTACTTAATTTTCTTATCCATCCATAAATCAAAAGTGAGTATATTACCGTAAAATCAGTGTTACCTTTACAAAAATGAGGTCTCTTCTGATTCAAATCGAATGCTGTATGTATCGATTCCCAGGGCTGGGTAATCTCACATAAAACAAATGTTCAGGGTGGATGGAGCGCGTAACTCCGGCGGAGTGACAAGACAATAATTGCACTGGGCCACCGCACGACGCCCCGCGTACATCTTGCAGGACAAATTTACGTGTGCGCTGATGATAGACAAACAATTCAACTGTAAACATCAGCATTTGCTCGACTGGGAATTCTAATAAAACTTCATTTGTGCCGACGTGAACGTTCATTTCGAACAGGTACCTAGAAGTACCGACACTAACGTTTTATTCAAATGCTGTGCGACCTGTTATAGAAAAGCTCTGAACGCCCGCCGGTAAGTAATTACAACGAGCATTTAATCGGATAATGATGACAGATTGAGATATCTAATAATCATGAAACCGTTAAACTGTGAGCGTTTAAAAATAATAACTGCTTAAGTTAGTTAAGTGCATATTACCGAGTAGGTTCTAAAAAAGGCTATTGGTATTTATGTGTAATAATATTATAGATGTGACATGTGTGTCGGACACCTATTATTCTCATAAAATCGTTTGTTTTGTGTGCAACATTGCAAACGAACAATGACACTAACAATTTTTTTTGTCTTCTTTTAAGAAGAGAAGAAACATTGCTCAATAATGCATCGTACTACAGATATTGCACATTTTTTTATATTCCCCTGAAGCTGAAGTAATCATACACAACTCTACTTCGACATCCGTTAGTCAAGAAATAGTTAATACTAATGAGATAAAAATTATTCTACTTATTCAGACAAAGTGTTTCGCTAAACAATTTCTGGTATCACATTCCTTAGCGCGTTGATGTCTTCTCTGAAAACTGAAGTCTGGTTCTCTTTTACGCAACAGTTAATAGGCACTTACTGCAACATCACTCGGCATCAGGTGTCGTGATAGTAAAAGCTGATTATAGCTATATAGAAAAAATAGCAAGTCATTACAACAATACATTTTTGGAATCACTTTTACCAGTATTAATCTGTAACTTGTTCAGAACACTTCTCGTATTGTAATTTACTGCACTTATACTTTAAAATCCAAATTCTAAACTGTAATGAAAGTTATGTAGTTCACCAGAAAGTGCTTTTTGGTTTTCTTTTCTCATAATAACAACCCTAATGATAAAGGTCGACTAATGGCAGCCTAAAACACCGGCCATTTACTTTTTTAGATCACAGCTTAAAAACATCACGACATTGTCTCGGTTGAAAAGTAGATCGTATCATCCGTCAGCTCGCGAACGGAATAGTGAAGAGAGCGCTGTGCAACTTGTCAATGACTTTCAATTTAAAAAGCTTTTTCTCAAGTTTTATTACAAGTTATGAAAAAAGTTCATATTTTTTATACTTATGAGCCAACACCGAACTCTATTACTCTATTACAGGATATGGGTTCGAATCTGTATAATCAATAAAGTGACTTTATCGCCAAAATACTTGCACAAAAGCTTTAGGTATTTAATCGATTGCCTTATTATTGTGTAATGGAGATTTTTCTATGAATTGCGAGTCATTATGCTGTTTTAGTTAAGATAGCATTATAAAATATCTGAATTAATTTACTTTTGTTTTAATATATCGATAAAGCACAATCTATCTTGCCGCACTAAGCTTGTCGTGTCTGTATCTCTGTAGTAAGTATAGAGGGTCTACTCAACAAAATGATTTTCGAATAATGCTCTCTATCTGACTCTATCATTAATGCTGGCACACAGAATGCGTGAAAGAGATGTATAAAGTCGACAAAATCGAAACTGATTAGCGGCGTAAGACCTCATGCCGTGGACGCAGCGACATCGACAAGTGAACGCAATCACTAATTGAATCAGCCGATATCGACTGCCACCGGCGCGCCGCCGCTACCATATCGCTTTTTGTTGGCGATATTGCGATCGAATATTAATTCATTAATCAAGAATAACTGCATAATTTCATACAAATTTATCTTAATAGGTTTTATGTATGTCGAGTGAGGCTTTTAGTTTCAGGGTTAAGATGTACCTGTTAGTAATCCCGTTTATAGCTTAGAGGCCCTTTACAACGTTTTGTTTTAAAGAAGATAGCAGCAAACTGGGATAAAAACTAAACTTGTATGCGTGAAAATTATAAATTAAAACTTTCAATGCCTTTATCGCATTAGATATGCGAGACGAATGACTGAAAGCGATTTCCTGGTACAGTTACAACAAACACCTTATCGTGAAGTTGAGTGAGCACCGACACCGGCAAGCGCGTGGATTTGTTACAAGCCGGTGATAATTATTATTGGCCGACAAATCTTCACTTAAGGGAACCGTTACTCGTGTTTTGTTGCAGTGAATACATTCATTACTTCATTTGCATACAATGGCCTGGTGCCAAAAAATATTGGAGTGTAAACGGTTACCACGAACGCGTTTATGAAAGTTCTCTTTAGCTTCACGGTGCGAGATTGAATATACGCCGACATAATGATACAATAAAGATAAATTTATTAATCATTATCGAAAGCATAAATCATTTTTAAAATTTATTTTAATTTGATGTCCGTAACAACTACCTAAATAAGTGTTTCGTTTGTTACAAAGTTTACGGAATGTACTTTTGTTATTAAGTTATTTCAGTCGTTTTAAAAAATAAACCTAAGTAATGTAATTTGTGTACCTGTACTGTTAAGTAGATTATGAAAAAATTTAAGCATTTATAGGTGACTGAAATTCAGTAATATGGTAAAAGTTGTATTACTTCGGTTCTATAACAATGATTTAATTTTATGCTGCTTGCATAGCGTTTATGAAATATTACTATTCGTCAACAATTAAAGTATGATCTACTCGCATTTAGACCTGCTATTAAATCATACAAAAAATGAACCGTAATTAAATCGACCATTGTGGTTGTCTACATGTGTATGCAAATTAGGTTTTTATAACCCGAACTTATGTAGGAGTATGGAAACTGATTCGTGATCGTGCTAAATCTACTTGAATTATTGTAATCCTATTTTCATTGGACGTAGACTACTTTGGTTAAAACCAAAGATGCGTGAAACACATCATTTGCATAATGAGTTTCTACCATTAATAGGTAGCAACATTAGTTTTGTGTTACGTAAACATGTAGTCAAAATGTCAGGTGGTATCTAAAAACCGTGATTTAAGAGTCTCATTATTGAACAATTTAAGTAAGGATATTCTTGCATCAATATACATTAGATGACAAAACATTGACTCATCTCGTAAACTGTGAAGCAGGTGGTTTGACTAAGGCTGGGTTGCACCGTCTTACTTTAACTATAACAAACGACAAAAATATGTCAAACTCCATACAAAAAAACACCGGTTATCGTTATAGTTACGGTCAAGTTAGGTGGTGCAACTCAGCCTTAGTGCTACATTGCACTTCATGGGATAGGGTGATTTGTTACATGAAGGCCGTGTAGGGGTCGTCTAAGGTAAGTACCATGAAGTCTTTGTTGCTGTAAGACGATATTATGCCGTAACTTATTTGGTTCAATGACATTAATTCCAGTCACGTCAGATCAGATGGCACAAACTTTTGATGGACCTCAAGAAGTGCAACAATGTTGCAGCGATAAGTGTTACTTAATATAACAGGTTGTGTATAACATTTAAAAAAATCCTACTAGACTGAGAACCTGTGCAAGGTTGACAAAAAAAATTGATCGGAAATAAAATACAAATTTCCTTTTCAGACCTCTATGTTGTTCCTATTATAAGTTGCTACATCACTGTACAGGTTAAAGTATTTTTGAAATAAGCTGCAGCAATCTGAATAATTTTGTTTTTTAAGCCATCTCCATACTTGTATAGCAATCTCGGGAGAGTTTTCAAGTGTTCGATCCAGCAGTGCCGATAAACATATTTCGGCACAGAGCACTCTTGACGCAGATGGAGTGAACTAACGGAGCTTTTGTAAACGCAATTGTTTTAAACTATTAATTGTGCCGATAGGGCCGCGAACAATGCACTCACCTAACAATGAAACCGGAAAAAATCTTTTGCACTGATGTAAAGTTTCGTGAGGCTTGTCTTACGATTAATTATCCACGTTTTCTCTTGATTACTTTTCTTCCAACTTTGCATATTAGAGTGGAAATAAATGATCGTAATTTGTCTAAGCAATAGTTTACTCCCAAACCTTACGTAAATGTTAGATGATTTTGGAGTAGGTAAGTCCTTGTTTGTAAAATGAACTAAAAAATTTCGTTTCGTTTCTAAATAAAGTAGTATCCATATAAGATAATTGACCTATCTTTGCTATAGATCGTCAATAGCAAACGAATAATTAACTCGTAACTTGCATAGCGATAGACGCGTGCGTGCAACGAGAGTGGCGTATCGTCGAAGATTAGGTGTGGGGCGCATGATTCGGTTTCGCGGGCGGAAACGGGCGCGCCCACGCGCAGGTCAGAGCAGTGACCCCAGAGCTCACCTCGCAGCGCCTGGATCTACCGCGCTCATTGTTCCTTCCACCTTCCGACCGAGGAGCACTCCACCTGTAACGCGCTTTCTACTCTAGAAACGCTGGATAAATAAGGGATAAGCGGCTAAAGAGTAACCGGCAGCAGTTGTAGGCCAAAAAGATTGTTACTATTGTCTTTTTTGTAGATCGATTTGAACTTGCAGATTCGCAGGCTTTCAGCGTCATAGTATGGTATATGGTATGGGTGGAAGAAAAACCATCTTACTGCAATTTTCAGTGTAATACCTACTATTACTTGTGATAAATAAGAACATTTTGCGTTGTTATCATTTTCGTGTGATGTCAGTCAGATGATGCACATGGATGTCCTAATAATCTACACAAACGGTAAAATAAAAAAACTACTTTACGACCAACTATTTAGTTTGCAAATAATATGTTACTTACAGAGCAAAACTCATAAGACTTTCAAAAACAAGCGGAGTAGCACCTGCAAAACGTCTCTACATTTGTCAACGCAAACTGTCGCAATAATATCCGAGTTTACAAAGTAGGTGGGTAATCCGAGAAAGGGATCATAAAAGGCGAATAGAAATGGGACGTTTTCAACTTTGCATACAAGAGCCACCGGATATCATCAAAACCATGTGCATCAGGTTCGTAAAGCTCTTTACCGTTGTACGTAATATAAACAAAAAAGAATTAATGTCATTGCAATGTTTGTATATCACATTATCAAGCACTTATTTTATAAAAAATATAGGTACCTATACGATAACATCTTTTTGTCATGGTCTCAGAGAACAAGTACTAGATATCATAATCCCTGGACAATCCAATATTAAAAGTATAAACGGGGAAACAAACCTAGTTTTAGGTGATTTACAGCGATACTACGCCTTCGGGCCTTTTATCATAATTTAATAGTGATTTCGTTTTTTAAGAACAGTCGTTACGGTTGGCTGTCGCCTAGAAGCAGCTTAGGTAAATTGCAAATTTTGGTAAAATAGAAAATGTATAGGTAGGTTTTTCCAGTATTTTACCTTTATTATATTCACGCTCCTGAGTTATCGTCCAAGGCAGCAGAAAGCATTTGTATAATTCGCGGTGTCAGACCATTAATCTGTAGATGATTGTACTGAACGTGTACTTAATCCGGCAGAACACAGATACCAATCTACATACTAAGGTTACATAACTGCGCTAATGAAACTCCACTTCTATAAATTGTGAACCACTTACAGCACTGATTCATACAAAGCGATTAAAAGATATTCTCCGAGCTGGCGCGATATGAAGCGCTTAAATTAACTTTCGTAATTAGAAACACCAATAAGGCAGAACGCCCATCATACACAAATTACACCTGCGTTACTAATTATGTCCGACTCGGATATATCTTCTCGTGTGTAATTCTTTACTCCTAACCGTGTTAAAATTGTATTTATTACCACCATCTGTCACCGCCGTAATGACATAATGACTCCCGCGTATGAAACCTACCTAACGCATCAAACAATCAATTAAGACTCTCGACATCGCATCGCCTTAATGATCGCGCAAAAGAAAAAAGATGCCCGAGACAACTGACCATAAATACACTCGCGAAGAATGTGAGGAAAGAAAGGCAGAAAGGCAGATCGACCGTTACGTCATAAATTTGCCTACTGCAAAAATCTGCTTCGTATAAACATGGCCGCGTAAACCAGGGCATTACAATCAATATTTTCGTTTAAGCTACAGTTCAGATCTTGATTTATGGGGGAGCGGTTTAAGCTCGTAGTATTATTAACAAGTTATAAATCACCGTTCGGAATTAAGACTCAGTGAATCGGCGGCTGAGATTTGTTGACGAAGACATTAATAGTGCGACGCTCTTTGTAACCCTTAGCCACAGCGACACGCAAATAGGTTAAGCATCCGTATCTTACGATCACCATTCGACTGTCAATACAGCTTTCTATGGCTGCGACGCACGACCGCACGACGCGCTTTGCCCGTGCGGTGCGATGTGGCGCTCTATAAAATCTGTAACATTGACATTAGGAACTAACTTAATTATTAAATAGTGCTTAGCCAATTACCTGAAAATTTTAGCATGAAATCACTGGACGATACTTGTACATATTTCTTAGAGTTAAGTTTGTTTCATTGTCATTACACAAAAGAACTTCTATTGTAAGCGTGGAAAATGTGTAATAGGTAAGGCATGTTTACAGGAGAAGAAAGGGAATGAGGCTCTGTTTAATGATAGAAACTTCTGCGAGTCATAATAATACTTACTTACCTTCTGTAGAACAAGCCCTCCTGAAAATCAATGTGCGGAACTGACAATAAGTGACGAGAGGCAGTGATGTAAAACATCTGAAAATGAATAAAAGTTACATTCTTGTAAAGTCGTAAATTACAATCTGTAGATTCTCATCCTCGACAACGACAAACAAAACTGCTGAAAGTATCATCAAATAAATAAATGAAAAAAATATTACAAACATAAATATTTTATTTATTGTTTTAAAATAAATAAACTACAAATCAAATAGAATATAAATCGAAACTAGAGACTAATAGTGTCCCTAAGTGTACACCTTATTTTGATCCGAAGTACAGCTAGAATCCATTTTAATAAAAGAGGCCATGTTTTTGTTAGAACTTTAATATGTGCTAAAATACTAATGTATGTTTGCAGAGTGTCATCATCCCCATAACATTACGATACAAACAAACAACCTATCATCAGTTATACTGCTAGTTAAAGTGATCCAATTGATTAATTACACCAGTGAATTTTTTGTATTTGATGTGTACCTTTCGGAAATAAAGTTTTTTTTTTATTTATTTATTTAGTAATAGACATAGTTATAGTACCCCAGAATTGATCAAGAAAATGGAAGTTCAAAGTTAAGGATTGACTTACCAACCTGTTCAATGAAACATGAAAATTGTTATGCGTTTTCAGGTGATATCTTTGATAAACTAAAATCCACATGAGTGAAGCCGCGGTCGAAGCCTAGTATTGTAACATTACGTACTGTAATATGTAAATTAATACTATAACGACATAAACAAGTTTCTGAAAGGAAGTGGGTACTAACACGTGCCGGTATGTTTTTCTTATCCGTTTTCCTCTTCTATTTCCATGGGTCTTAATTAGCATATAAAATCTATTCAAATTTTCCACAGTGTTTTCGTAAATCAATTCGATTCAAATAACCCCTTGAAAATCTAATGACGCTAACAAGTGAACCAGCAGAAGAAACTTTTTAGGTTCGTGATTTTCTTTTTACTTAATTAATCTTCATAGGTCTAGTTTCATCATGAAAATACATACTACCGACAATGTTACATATTAGAGAGTTGTATTTATTTAATAAGCCAATAAACACAATTATATTGCCTGAAGTACATTTTGCGCAGTACCACCTTTTTCTGACAAAAATTCTCAATATCACTCATGAAAACTGTTAGTTACGTCCATTATATTTTATGTAACACGAACTACATAAATAATATCTATCTATAATATAAAAAATAATCGCAAAATGTGTTGGCAAACAGCACAACGCCTGGACAAATTTTTTACCAATTCTTTTTTTTAATATTCGTTGAAGTCCAAGTTCGATGGTTTTTACGGCTAGAAAAGTTCGAATAATTTCCGGGAAAATCCTACAAAAAACTCGAAACTTCACCCCTAAAGGGGTAAAACGAGGTCCACCCGTACGAATACGAAGTCGCGGCTGGCCGCTAGTTATAAATAAATATCCTTGAACATTTTATACTGTACTATGGGTACTAGACAACGGATATAAACATTTTATGTACTTTTTTTTAGACCCAGACCAATATTAACACACATAATTATGTTCATGATCAAAAGGCTCCCAGTATTGCCTCTCTAGATATCGAAACTCATTTTCACTCAAATTTTCCAGCGTTTTGATACCAGCCCATTGTCTTAAATTACGTTATATGCACTCACTCGTACAAATACTTATTTAATGAGTTGGTTAAAAAGTTGCGGTGAATTTATACATTTGTTCTTCTTTAAAATATTTTTTCAAGAAAAGTTCTAAAACGTTCTGCACCTCTGAAACGTATGTCCTGCCTTCTTTTCATTCATGATTTACCTCGATTAAAGATCCGGTCTTAAAGCAAGGCTTACATGATCTGAAAATTTGAGTGAGCGATGAATTGTATCCTGGCTACTTTTTTAACGGATTGATAAGATTCCTGAATAACGATGCATGTAACCCAAGCTTTATGTATTTAAAAGTCAAAAAATCCACGCAGTTAGGATGGAATCAACTTGTTGTTTAGGTACGAAATGTTATTGAACTTTCTTCATTAAAATAAACCTGCGTTCTAAAATAGCACGTCAGGCTTGTTTACAAAGAGGTTTCATGAATGATTTATCTAGGAAACGACGTAATGCGAAGTTGATTTTCTTATAATACGCCAATAACAGGATTCTTAACATGAGAAACATTTTGCAATTCTAGTGACAAGTTGCAAAAATCATTTTTTTAATAATGCAAAATAAATATAGCTATACAGGTTTCAGTGCAAGACCAGGGCAGGGGTACCTACCCCTGGCCCCAAAGCCTACCTAACAATTCGCAAATAATTTTCAATAACCAAACTTTAAATGAATATTTTGATTGTGTAGAAAACTTTCCTTACTGACAAAGACTGACTCTATGTTGAGGCTTTGTTAATATTGTAACTATACATCATGATAGATAGATTAAGCAGAAGTGATAATATGAAGATATTATCATCATTAAAATTGAGTCTAGAGATCGTGACCACAACGAGCATGAGGGACCAATATATCACAGTGCCGCATTGTTCAGTATTGGGTTGTCTAGAGCTCAACCTGTTCCGTCGCCTGGCTTAGCATTCGATAGCAATATTGATAAAGTATTCCACGTTAGGTCGCGATCAGGGTCATACTACGGATTCTCGTTCTGTTAACATGTGTAATAAATGTGTGCTTCAAATTCTAGATGCATGTCATCGCTACGAATTTTGCTACATGCTACGGTTTGTTATGATTTTATCAGATTGTAAAACCGATGTCAACGCTACAATCCCAGTTATGCTTATAACGTCTCAGTGAATATGAAAAGCAATCATATGACGTCTCAGTATAACTGAAGAGAAGCCGAAGTAGTGGAAATGCAAGCTTATGTATTTGAATCGTATGATCAACGAGGGCCCTGAACACTACTGAAGATTTTTTTTATGCAAGACAATTTATAGAATTTTGAATTTTAAAGCCGCTTGCAACCGGCTATGGCCTATGTTCAGCATGTCGTTTAGTTAAAATAATGGTGATGAATTTGAGAACCCAGAATAAAAATCTAAATGCTCATGGTAGGGGCAGGGCACAGGTCGCCGCTTAAATACGGGCTGAGGAAGCGACGTCACAAGCAGCTAGTTGGCGCTCTTACGGTACTTCAATTCTGACGCGACACAGACGTACGAATCTAATGTCAGAATCGTCTCTCTAACTCGTTTATTCGGATAAGGAGCGAGAGTTGGAAACATGTGTTAGGTGTTCATATCTTTATTGCAACAGTCCGCAGATGCATTCAGATGTGGTAGGCTCGTAAGCTCGTGGTAGGGCCCAAGGCCCAGCACGGTTCGGGTGCGGGCGCAGGCAGCGGCGCCACGAGCTCGGGGTGGGAGCCGGCGCAAATGCATCACGCGCGATAATGAACCGACTCGTGTGCACGACTGCGCAGCGCTTGCGCACTCACACGTAATGCACTATCCTCGCCGCGCCAAATCGTGCAACACTTACCTGTTGCCATATAAAACACCCCTCGATATTTGGCTGTGTGAACGTTACCTTGGAGGTAACGACGGTATCGGTGATTGTTTACAATTTATTTCAGACTAACGACCGCCCGCGGTTACGCCTGCGTGCAATAAGTTTAACCGCACGTAACATGCTTTACCTGCTATTGAATAAGTTGTTCAACCGATTTATGCATTTGATGTAAATTGATCAGATTCAGAACATACAATGTAAAATTTTAATGCAAATATATACCTTTGAACATAAATAAAGCAATTTAACACAATTAATTTAATACACAATAGTTTATTAAAAAGAGGTCTATAAAATATAATCACCATAAAATCGAGTGAAGTACCTGCATAATGCATTTCCAGGACAAAGTTGCAGTGAAAATGGACGCCATTTGTGAACAAGACAGGATCTCGGGTTTCTTAAACTGGCACCTCCCACGTGGTGTCTTGTGCCCTTAACCTTTGGAGCGCCCGTATCGCGGGTTATGCGCCTTATAATGCTTTCCTTGCAGGCTTATACGGTTGCGGGTTTTGTCTAAATTTGGAGCAATACCTTCCTCTACACAATTAAGGTAATTTTGCTCTTAACTGTACAGTTTTCTCGAGGGCTATGGTAAATATTACAGTTTGGTAGAGCAGCAGAGATGTTACTAAATTATACACTACTTAGTTCTTTATGAATCTAACAACAGCTTTTTAATACAAAAATATTCGTATGATTTATCGCTAAGTAATCCTTAAGTGATATTGAGTCCAATAAAAACCATGAATTAATTTTTTATCACTGAGATCAAAATGCTGGTTTCAGACTTTAAAAGTCTCTATAAAGGTCTGAGCCTGGCTTTATGAAGGATCGAGTTACTTCAAAATTACAATGTCTAAACTGGTATAAAATACACATCACCTGGAAATCGAACCAAGGCAGAACCGGTAAGCATCGAGAATCTGATCTTTATATGCCTTTCTGAGCTGAAATGTTTCAAAGATGGGTACTTCGTATGAAATTATTGTATGAAAATTCGAAGATTAAAAGGAAATGCCCTTGACAATAAGGGGATTATTAAAATACAGAAGTTTTAGTTTACATTTTGAAAGAAGGCGGCCGTCCGTAAGCTTTATTTCTTTCTGTAAAGTTAGCTAACTAGCTAGAAGTAGGTACTTCGGTAAGGTGTTAACTAAGTAAACCATTTATTTAAGTCGTAATAGCACCAGTCAGACAGATTTAACCGCCTTAAATTATCATAAGCCGCTTTGATAAAACTTGGCTGATAAGTGTTGAACTTAAGGACACTTATAGTGATGAATTACTTGGCAATTTCAAGCAATCAATTGTATTACCATAGAGCACAAGTGTTCACAATTTAAACGCATTTAAGTTTAATTCTATAGAGTTATCGGTCTGATCCGCGACAGTCGAGCGCACCTGCGCCGAGTCGGCGCCGACGCCGACGCACTTTCAAAAAAGGCTTACGGGCTGCGCGCGCGCCGGCTCTATACTCGAGCGCGAGCGCCCGCGAGACAAAGAACAAAACGCTTTAATAGCTCTCCCTGATAACACATTGTCACACATCGCATTTATAAAAGTCCACCAAAAATGGCTCCTCTCCAAAACAACAATAGCGATGCAGGAATATGGCGTGCCTTCGCTGAGATAAGCCTACCTCGTAAGCAAATGACAAACTCTAAAATTATTAATTGCAAACTCGTTTCAGAAGTAGAATCATAGCGCAGATGAATAAGGATCGAGCCGACAAAGGACTACGAAGGGTGATTTATTGAGATCCCGGAAATAAATTCAATTCGTAATCTACCTACAGATATTGTTGTGACAAGATTAACAATTGCACAGATATGGAATATTTTATTTAGCCATGTCGAGTCTCCCACGCCATTGGATTCAATTATGGAGGAAAGGCAGATAGGTCGGCGCGCGAGTGGTCCGCTCGTGACCTGTAAATTGGAACGGTCCGTCGCACGCCCTTGTCGCACCTCGGCCAGCGTCCCGTCGCCCGCGCCACTACAACACGATACACGCTGTAACGGCACCCAAATCAACATCTCTACAACACACAACTGATAACTTCTCACGCACATCCAATTTAGGAGTCCTGCTACAAGTGTACTCGCTCCTTTTGCGGACCAGTAAAGCTTTATAGCATTCTATTTGTGAACGGAACATTCAAATCGAGATCTGCTTCATCGGATTCACTCGCTTTGGTTTTGTTTTCCTTATACATAAAATGAAACTACTGATCTATCTATAAAAATGAGCTACAGATAAACGTAATAAATAACTACGTACCGTACCTTGTATTCTCTTTAATAAAGTAAGTAAGTAGGTTATGTTAGTAAGCTATCGGGTATCGTTAACAGGTGTGCAAGCCGTGTTTGGGGCATAACGTGTAACAAACAATGGCCAGTGTACTGTTTCCTTAACAGAAATTCAAATCATAACTATAAACTGCTTGAACAAACGGCTTGTTCAACTTAGTGTTAGGCACGAGAAAGATAATATATCTTGTAAGAACAAATGAAACAATATTGTGTGTAGAGCCTTATAGCAGATTCTTAAATAACTTAACGAGAAATAATTTCTTTTTGGTTGATACACTCAAACGTCTGTAATGCATTTACTTTTGAATCTGTAAATCTGCTATCTGCATCCGCAATCTCGGTGTCTGAGTTTTATCGGCCAAAGCCGGTAAGGCCCAAATTGTTTACGCGTTTTGTACACTGACGTATCAAAGTCACTGGTTGTGCGAGGTATTTACGGAAACGTTGTTGAGATTAAAAGGGCCACTTAACCTTAAGTAGACCGTTTTGTTTAAGAATTATGATTGCTTTAATTGCCAGCTCCTGGAGCCCGCTGGTCGTCTCGCATGCTTCTAAGCTAATTTTCCAACAACGCTAATGATGCTCGATTATATGAGAATGTGACAGGTCTCCGCAGCAAGGAATAGAGACGCACACAGAACAATGCTTCCATTATGATCATATTTAATGGAAAACAGCGTGCTGATTGTCAGAGTCAATGGCTATGATATTCAAAGGGTTTTGAATAGTTACCTAGTTAAATCGGCTTCTGTACAAGTAAAAGCTGAAAATGCCATATTGTCAACCAGATGAAGGCGCTTCAGAGAAAACAACTAAATGGACGCCTATTAACGTTGCTTGTTAGTATCTAGCATAATGATGATCAATCGCATCTTATTTAAAGTTTAAGAAAGTTATAACTTTTTAAGAAAGAAGACAGAAAGGTAGGTAGACCCTCACCATACATTCTACTACGAAAATCTACCAAGTTCCAACCATTTTAGATCTTCCACAGTCAACATGATTTGATTTATTTATAAAACAGTATTAATTAGGTATGACTGTCCAAACAATTTAGATGAACTTTTATGACCTCGTGACCAAAAGCCAATAAACTTTTTAGTTGGTAACGATCATAAGCATGTACAGTAAGTATAATTATGTAGTTAACATGGTAAAGTTTTCCTTGGGGAAAATATAGTTTTTCACAAATTTTGTAGAAATTAAAGCAGCTAAGGAATGTTTTTTTAGGAAATTTAGCAAAAATTTAAATAAAAATGAGTGTTGTCGACAGGTAAGCACTAGGCACAGAAAACACTCGCAGAGCCGCGCGGTCGCGTGCCCGCCCGCAATTAGCTGAAGCGTAGGTAGCTACTATTATTACACCAAGAAAGTAACTAAAGCAAATGAAAATTACCCAGGCTTGACTTGTTAGCGATGTCGTTTTCTAATTATCAAATTGCACTCAAATAAAACAAGAAGAAACATTGTATTAAAAAAGACTTCAATTGTTCAATTTGCCTCTGCAGTCGTACAAAAAACAGAAGTCAATATTATTATCTCACTACCTCTAGTAACACTTATCTCTACAATAATTATCATAAACTTAAAATCATCCTTTTCTAAAAGCAAAAGTTCAATTATGTTCCTGTCAAGATCTAGCGTTTGCAATAAGTTATTGACAACCTAAATACGATCGCTAACCAGTTAAACTCTTTAGTACTCCATAAAGAATATTAAATTAGGTACGAGATTATTAATACGTCGTAGTCATCGTAGAAAACGATAGGCAAGGCTTCGGTGCGCGGTAATATGCAGTGTCTGTCTTAATTATGTTATCATTCAATGATGATGTACGGAATGGGTCGTTCATAAATATTTAAATAAGGCGAGCGTCTCGGAGCCGTCAAGTCGTTCGCGGAAAGCGGCAGGCGTGGCCGCGAGAGCGCGTATTATATGCGGACCATTGTTGTCGCCGTGCGGAGACCCCTGCATTTAATATTGGTGCTGTCGACATTTCACACATATCATTTTTGGAGTTAGAAATCGTATTAAGGAGAATGAGCATTGATCAATGGTTTATGACAATACTAATTAATATTTAGGTCCTATCTCTGAATTACTGATTGAAATACAGCTTAACAAACAATAACAAGCTGCTTTTCGCTACATAAAGTTAAGTAAATTATAATTTATTCTCGTCTATCTATGGTTTACGGTTTAAGACATTTATTTCTAAAAACAAAATATATTCACTTACATTGAGAAACACTGGTTAATAAATTATTATACACGGAGCGGATATGTTGGAGCTTTTAATAATAGGTATAAGATTAATCACATAAGTAGATACACTTTAATCACATACACTTCAACAAGAATACACTTACAATTGAATTAATACACATAGTGCATAATAAATATCGTTAAGGATCGGTTACTATCTACAGATTTAACTTTTCTTTCTATCTTGTTCTTGATGTTATCGTCGTGCATAAAGACTCCGTGGCTACCTCGTTCCACAAATCATCGTGTCTAGCCCCAACTGCTAAAGCAGGTATTTTCCTACGCTAACTCTGCAAAACACTCCAGGCCAATCTGAAAGTCTGATGGTTTTAATGAATTCTTTTTAGAATACTTATGTAGTTTGTATTGCTTTACAAGTTTATAGCTTGAGTTTCAATAGGTATGTTCTATAAGGTGGTCGTTTCATCGAATAGGTTTAGGTAATATGAATTCAGTATACTAATCAGTAGTGTCCATTTATTAATTAACTTTTAATGTTTGCCTTGCATTAAGATGTACTTACTTACTGGTAAATTAAAAGACTTCATTAGCACACTGCCCCGATCGATATCTTAAAAATATCTGACCCGAATTTCGACACAGCAAATTATACTCATCCTTAACAAAATTAAGAGTAAGTATCAAAGTAATTGAAAGTAAGTATTACTCAAAAAATGCAGCTTACAACGAATATTGTCAAAATAAAGGTCATAATTTATGGAAGTCGAACCTCGAATAATAAATGAATCGACGCAATAAAAAATTATGCACATCGTCAGCTTTCCCTTAATACTCATGTCATACATATTAAATATGTGAATTCTTCTTTAGCACATTAATTTCCTTGACAAACCAGAGTGTTATGGCAAGGGGTAACCCCGATTTAGATAGTGGCACTTATTAATTCTTTTGTTTTGGTTGAAACTTTTTCATTGTTTGATAACGATTGTTCCAGATCAATCCGACCAGTCAAATAATTGAAAATGGTAACGGTGTGATTTATGCAAATCGATAGCTGGACGTTCAATTTAAACTGTGAGCCACGTTGCGCCCGCGGCGACCAGCGGCCATTAGGCGCTTCGCAGGACACGCCGCTGCCGCCGCCGCGTTATCGCGCCATCGACGTGTCCACAACACCACACGCCGCTATCGGCTCCCATCGCACGTAATACACCATGTAATAACAATCATCTCAAAATCGATAACACTGCCTAACTTACAACGTTGCATCTTCATCGAAACGCCATTAAAAGAAACAGTTCGAACGCGAATCATTGAGGACAAGGTCAATTAGGTGTCAATGAATTTATTTTCTAGAAATTCATAAAATAATTTACTAACAACGAATATAAATGGATCCCCTGGGAAATTCTTAATCAAATGTTTGGGAATATTTTTCAAGTTTGATTTACGGGTAAACAATTTGAAAAGGAATCAGAAAATCTTTCAGTAACAGCGGTTGAACGATAGAGTATCCTGGGTGGTGCTCTACCCTCGAGCTTTGGGAGTCTTCTACACCAAAGGATGATTGGTAGAGAATGTGGTATATATTATAGCATAAAGCCTTGGTTATTTATTTCACGTGTATAAAATGTATTGCAATAAATAGATGCGTAACGTCTCTATCTCTACCTTTTTTCAACTAATTCCTCAAGAAAATTCTATGACCAACAGAATCTAGAACAAAAAACCATTTCAGACTGATTTCAATTGGACTACGAGTAACTACAGAATTATCTGTTCTTACCTATAGAATTAGATATGAACATTGCCTTAATAGAATGAATCATCACGTCGAGTGAAAGTTCCAACGCACAAAGTTCGATCGAGACACAAAACTGATAGCACCTGACAATGAACAATAAGTCACATGGGTGTCTACATAAATAATTGCATTTTGTAAGACAAGCTAAGTGTAATACTTATACCACCTACCCCACGCCTACTCAGGAAAATATTGATTTCAATGTACGCAGTTAATCGAATACAATACCTAGGTAGTTATAAAAATATGGAGTAATACCTGACAACACATTTTAAAAATGGATTGAGTGAGCACCTCTGCTTATAATATTAACATTTTTATTCCTCTTTTGTATTAATATCACATTTCGACAGTCGTAACGCCACTTACGTAAACTTAGCAAAACACTTGAGGGCGACAATCGAAGGAACAGTCGAATCACAGAATGGTAGAGCGTATGGACAAAAGGTTAAGTACCGTTGAGCGTGTGAGGTGAGGTCCTTATTATTGTTTACTGAGAGCACCCACGCCGAGTTAGACACGTGCTGTAACGTAAACCGCAGTGAACGGCCGATTGATTGTAAACGCATAGGTAACCCTTTAGTCGCAGCGGTTACGAAATAATTTTCGTATAGCACACATAATAGGAGTATTTATTACTTAAAAGTGAAAATATCAATCCCATAAAGTGCGCAAGTAATAAAAATTGTTCCAACTTTCTCTCAGCAGTTAACTAAAGTCGGAACCGACCATACAGGGTGTTCGGAACAGGGTTGGACAAATAAACTTCGTAACACGTAGGGTTTTTCAACATTTTGAGAATACAAAGTCTGCCATTTGATCCTAATAGCTCACGAAGTTTGTCTAACTCTCTTCCCAACACCCTGTATTAACTTTAAAGGTATATTAATCTTTTATAAAACGTTTACCAATTTTTGAATAGATAAATATGTACATCAAAGAAATAATATCTTACTGCACAAGAAAAGCTCAACGCAAATTCTTCGAGTCATGATGATGGTGTTGCAAGTTTCTGTCCACGAGGCTATTTATCAATTGCATCACACGTCACGCGTTAATGTTTACGATCGGATCATATGGGATTGCTTTACAATAGCTCCTAATAGAGCACCTTGCAATAAGCATATGAATTCATTTTATGCATAGACTCGGCTAAGATATGATTAACTAGTGATGATTGTTACTATAATCGCGTCCATAACCGAATACCAGTTTGTATTAATAGCGTATCACACAGTATTTTTGAAAAAAATAGTAATATCCCATGGATAGTTTTTGTAAGTAAATAGCTTACATTGTCAAATAATTAGCTTATTTTCTAGTCACAGTTACTACCGAATACATAACTATGTATGAAATATGAACACCATTAGGTATATTTTGATTTGACATTCATAACATCTCGTCTCTAAAAAATAAAATATTCGAAACAAAAATATTATTTTAAACATAAAAGTACGAATACTTAGGTACTAAGTATATTAACCGTACACCTACCCGCAACTACTCGAAACATAATTGAAGCCATTTGCATTATAACATTTTATTTGTGTAGTCAATCTAACGTCATAATCATAACGTGACCTTGTACGTTTAATTGAGTGCTACTTGGATATAACGATTATTGGGATATACCAATACCTCCTTGACATGTTGGGTCACCATTTTTTATGATAACTCATGATAAAGTCGAGTGGCACGAAATCAGAAAGACTCACCTTTGAACTTATCGACTCTTAATAGATTTGTATTATGCACATGATATCGACCATTTCAATTCGAATTCAACGAACCAGATCGAAACCACATAATTATGTATTATACCTACTTAATACTAACAACTGTTAATGATAGTAGTTTTTACTAATATTTATTAATGCGAAAGCTCAGTGCGAAAGTTTGTGAGGATAGGTAAGTAGATAAGCGTTACTATCAAAATCGATGTAGATTAAGTAAGTGGTAAGCAAAGGCGAGTAAATAACAGTAGCAGAAATTACCTACCTACCTAAATAACAGGAAAACAATCGCCAGGAACCGTCTGCGTTTTACGCGAACACTATTAACTTTACGAAAATAATTAACTAAAAGACCCTGAGTTTGTCAACTCTACTTCTGATGATATTATTTTTGAAAATGTGTGGTGATTGTGGGAATCTGTTTAGGTAGGATTTAATGCCTTTGTAATTCAGGCAAAGTTTACGAAAGCTCGCGCGCGAGTTAGGTTCCTTGCGATACGTCGCACAATTGCATTGATTGATCATTTGAATTACCTTACCATCATCATCAATTTCAAAATACTCGTATGGGTACAATGCAAGTGTATTATCTGACAAGGTAAATTCTACTTAAAATAAATCTCAACGTATTAAACAGTGCTAAACTCTATGATAATTTCGAAAAATTACCTAATGACTAAATTCATTGCACTGAAGGCAACGTGATTGTGAAATATCCTCAAACTTAGGAACTGGTGGCATTTTCATAAAAATACATTGGAAGTAGGTAATTGGAAATGACGAAAGGTCAATGCCGATCTATGATGAAAGTTGAGAACAGAATCTATCGCAACTTAACGAGATTCGAAAGAATAGCTTCAATAAGATTGACGAACAACCTAGAACTTGTCATGAGAGATGTTAAACGGAATGAATGGGATGAAGTGAGGCTCATTGGAGACGCTTGCGACAGATTATTTCCAAATCTGATGGAGCTTCTGTCGGACTCTAATATTCTTATAGGATTAATAGGTCAGGTACAAATTCTAAACATTTACTACGGGAACGTATGGTGGACACTACCGAAAGCTTACAGTGGAAGCTTTCGGTAGTGTCCACCATACGTTCAACAAGCAATACGAGCCCAATATGTCTCAAAACGACCTCTCGGACTGTTAAATTGTTTAAACTAATCAAAGTTACAACAAAAGGGCTGAACATTAAGTGAAGTTGAAAATCACATTGTATGTACGGTGTAATTTTCCAAAAATATGAAAACCCCTGCATCTTACACTGTGTAAACTTACTACCCACCCCGCCTGCGACAGAGCTCGGTCGGGTATCGAGGTTCCCACTAAACTATAAGTGATATCACTTGATGACTAGAATTTCATGAAACCGGTCGCTGGTGGTTAGGAATTCCAGTTGTGTGTAACAAACTGTCGCGTTAATTGAGGTGAAAATGGAACCTAGAGTACGGTTCGCTGCGTACTCAGCTGGAGCAAACAGGGTATGAGTGGATGGATGTGACCGGTGGCGGGCGGACGCGGGCGGGCGCGTCGCGTCGCGTCACGGCGGCGTCCCTGCGCACTTGCGCGCGCCACCCGCTCCACTACAACGTGTCGCCGCTATCGCTTTCACGTCGTGGTTATCGCCCCAGTGATAATCTGCATAGTGCGAACCGTTATTGAAAGCCACGGTACTAGTTTGTGCGTGAAGGCTACAATAGCGGCACTTTAATCTGATATTTATTGACCGAGAGATCGAATGAGGCTGTACTGTGAGGTGACCTAAATCTGACGCTAATAATATGTGTAGGTAATGCGCTAGTGCCTTAGGGTTTTAAACGGAGCAATATGCTGGTTAAATACGAATAACATTTTTACCCAACAATAGAGGAAATAGTGCCAACACATCAACCCTTGACGAGTCGCAAGTTCGTAAAACCGTAAAACGAATCAAAAACGTATTTTGTGCAATTAAGTCAACGGAATTAAGCTCAAGACATGCATTGGGTGTTATAAAAATAAATTGCCAATTTTAAGATACAAAGTTCCTGAAATGAAAGAGTTGAACATTGTCGCGGGGCGTGGGCTGGTGGCGGGCGGGGGAGGACGCGCGCGCGCCTCCTATCAATGATCAATTTTGGTTCCGGCGAGATTATCTTTTGATCGGAGCAATTTCTCTTCGGTCTTGTTCTTGATAACATCGGGAGAACAACGGTTTGCATCGTTCTGCATAATTATAAACCTGGAATTAAATCCGTGAATTCCCGTGTAAGCACACATGAATACATACATTGTATGAACAAGCAACGATCTCCGATAAGGAGCTGTCGGTAACTCATTTAATGCGAAGCTTATCAGTTGCATAAGTTAGAATAAGCCGAGTTCACATTAGGTGCGCGCTATGCAAAATAACAGAAGACGCTGTGAACATTTACAACTTTTGATCCTCGATTCGATTACGTGAGTGTACTAAATTTTAAATTAATCACTAGTACTTATTAGTACCGACCATAAGTATTATTGATTTCATACAATAAAAATATGTACATGTAAATAATGACTTAGTATTATATTTTAGATTTATTTCCTTACAAAGCTCCCATTGACACGCTAAGTCTCTATTGCGCTTCAATGTAGATAGTAGAGCATCGTATTTTTATCTTGTCAATGACGGTCAATCATCATCATCATCTCAGCCATAGGAAGTCCACTGCTGAACATAGGCCTCCCCCAATCCAATGCTTTCCATGTTCCATTTCAATGACTGTAACCTACAATAATTTATAGTTTATTATCAATCAAGTACAAATTACAGGCAGGCCTTAGCAACGTATTTCACCACTTCATATTAACTATTGCATCGATCGTCCCATCACATTTCCAAAGTATATCGATAGTTCTCATGAAAATTTTGCAACAATAAACGAGTAGAGAGCGAGGCAATCAGAAACAATTTTCTATTACTATTTCTCGTTGGACATATTCCGACAACAAACACGATCGTCCCGAGAGCCGTGGGAATGCCCCAGTCGAGTAACGGACGGACGGACAAATGATGTTGGGCGATCTATTGCCTGTAATTGATGACGACTATTGTACGCTTTTGAAAGAGCCACGAATGTTTGTCTTCGTTCTGTTACCTTCCGTTTGTTTGTTGCTATTGTTAAACTGAGGTTATTGCCTTAATTCGCGAAGCTATTACTCTAATAAATGCTTACACGCTAAAGATTTAGTCATTCTTCTAACTGGCTGGCAATCAGGTGCCGTTAATCCACTTGACACAGTAAACACGCTTCGAATAACGTATGACTATTGTCGTTAATAGTAACCTCTTTCTATGTTCTGCGATAGCAACAATAAGGCACAAACATGTTGGTATAATTATAACATGTGTGGTCATTATAAAGAGACAGTTAAAAGCTACACCGGTTTTGATAAAACATAGAGTGAAATAAGAAAATAACCATTTCGCAACAACTGCTTGACATAGCTGAAATTGCAAAGAAATAATTTTTGGACCTTCGCCAGGCTATCTAATTGCTGCACTTTTCATAATACTCGTACAATTTTAGGACACATCTCTATCCAATTTATTTGATCAGTATGTTATGCCTTACGATATTCCTTTTATTGGTGCCATGTTTAAAATACCTTTTCAAATAATTGTTTTTGCCAGTACGTTATAAAACATCGGGAATCGGCTTCCACCGACTGGAACGAGTAGCTAGCGACTACTATCTTGTAACCTGTTCACTTAAATACATGTTGCTGTTGGTGTTGAATAATAAAAAGCCGAAGCGACGATTAATTTCAATTAAGTAATAAATAACGCTCGAAGTCTATTCCTTGGGTTGGAATTATAGATGTCTTTATTCAAAAGTGCGGCAAGTAGACGGTAGGCTGGTGATAAATTTAGAAAATGGCGTTGGGCGCCGGCGCCTGCGATCGCTATCGGGCGCATGAATCAGCAGCGTCGTCGCCGCGGCCACCCGCGCCGCCGCAACTACACGTCTGCTGCCTTCGGACTTGGCTAGACCAAGATCTTATACTTACAGTTTAGACAGAAGGTATTCTAAAGTCCGCGCCAGTAGACTCTGTATATTTTACGTATGATAGACAAAAACCCCGAACAAAGATTGAATTGTCTTACGCCCGTATTATAAACATTACTATGAGGTCTTACAGTGCGCGTGGAAGCACGAACCAATCACAGAGCTCTATTTAATGCTGTGCGTTCGATTTGCTGCTTCACTTAAGCAAGCATCGTGTGAATACGGGTGTCAGTATACCATTACTTAGATTGATACACTAACTCAAATCAACAAAGACGTTTGGATGCCAATGCTATGCCGACTTAAGTATTTGTTTTAAAAATATAGAGTTTCTATTGGCGCGGAGTATACGTAACCTAGTTTGCGAATCCGTAGCATAACGCGGCACACGTAAAAATTAAAAGAATAAAATATTATTACAAAGTTTATTAAAAATGTAAAAAATGCAAAGATTATAAATCTTACATCAAGCAGCCACAAAGCTTTTAAACACATTAATAATACAAAGTAAAACATAACATAGCAAATGCGAGGAATGTATGAGTAATATTAATACTATAATAATCATCAATTTTAGTTCATTTATAAAGCAAAGAAGACAACAGGTACAATTACAAAATTATAGATTCATTTACTAGTATTTACTTAAAACAGTAAATTAAAACTTATATTATATTCATCTGTTAGTGATATTACAGATTTTTTAAAATCTATATTAGCAAAACCCACAATCTTGTTTTCACACACTTGTGTCTTTTGTTCACAAATTTTTTGATGTGATATGTTAATAATTTAAAATAGGTATTTAAAATGTTGCTTATGACATAAATTATTATTACTTATTAAATTATTTCATTTACTGTATAAGTTAAGACAACCTGTAAAATGCTTAGCTATAAACATACAGATTTATACAAACAAAATTTCAATTAGTTGATTTTCGTTAAGCGATTACAATCTGCTTATGTTAAAAAGTTATGAGCGCAGAGCCCGGGGCCGGGCGGGCTTCGTCATTAATTTCCCTTTATAAATATTGCTTCCATATTATTTGATTGTTTTGCGCTTTATTGCTCTTATGCTTCTTAATTTTAGGGATCCGTTGAGCATACTTGGTCAAGAAAATGTTTACTTATTTTAAAACTAATTAAAGTAAAGCGGCGGTTTACTTATACAATCCAACTGCGACACATGTACAAACAAACATATTTTACATTTGATAGTAATACTTGAAATGCTTAGGCATTGTACAATAAATAACCCCTAGAGGCTTTATATGTCAATTTACACTCGATAAAAGGACTCGCACGTAATCGACTCTATCCAGGATGCAATTATGTTCGCAACATAGCCATAAAAATAACAGACACATCATACCGGACAAATATAGGAAGACTGTCGATGTAATAAATTCATAAAAACGTACATAGTACTTAAGTTTACTGGCCAAAATTACTGAGAAACTGAGGATTAACTGTAACAGTGTACATCAATAATTCAACGGGACATGAAACTCGCGGCCGATCTTGTGAACAATTTATCTGAATATCGCGGACTGTAATTATGGGACTTACGTTCGACGGCGCTGTTACAATTAAACTAGCGGTGCATTCGCGAATAATAAATAAACCAGATTATATCAATAACATTCATCGCTTCTTTAAAGACGACATTTTAAATTGTTCAACGAAAGATAAGTAATTTAGGTACATTTCATTTCACCATACCACAGGAAGATGTAATTCATAACATCATAAAAACGTACATGTAAGAGATAAAATTTCGTTCATTTTCGCATGTAGACGTAAAATTAATCAATTCATTTATTTCAGACCTCCAATTAGTACAGTTACATAAAATAAACCATAATACTGTATAGAATCTAAACTAAAAGCGTTAATATGCCATTTGTAGTTAATACTTTATTTATGTGCAATATTCTGACTTAGCCCGATGCAAAAGCAAGCAAAGCCTACATTGGACCATTTAAAAAAAACTAATGAGGACGCGAGGCCGGCGTTTCGCGCCGTGTATCGGGATTCGGGATAGCATGGCACCACATGGCACGTTTCAATATCCTCGTATGTTTTAAAAATTTAGCAGTTGACACCATTTAAATAAAACAATAAAATAATAATAAAAATTATATCATTTTATCCCAATTAATTCACACCTACACACCCACTTAATTCACACTTAAACAAAATAGTTTTTCTGTTGAATTGATAAATGTTTAATCAATGAAGTTGGAGATTAAAAATGCTATTAATTTTAATTGCGTTTTGTTTGACTTGAGCTTAAAAAGTACTTAATGTTAATTATGCAATTGTTACATAATCTAATATTATTTTAAATTAATGTTATTTCATACGCTTATTTTTATAGAAATGTTGCATAGCGTTTTATTATAACTAAGCTAAACTATTTCTCGATAAAAATGTTAATATGCTCTCATATCTCTTCAACATTTTATGTTATTTGAGATTCATCTAACAGCCACTAAAAAAATATCTGCAACCATCACATCATTAGCATCACTTCATTAAATTAAATTGTTAGGTACAAAGTTATCACAATAAGTAAAAACCATTACGTCTTAGGGTGGATTCGACCAAACAAGAGTAAATATTAATCTCAGAATAAATCGTCATTTTTGACATTTATTTCCCGTACTGAAACTGTCAATGTGCCAGTTATACCAGGAGTTATTTTCGCATAAAAGTTTGGTCGAATCGGGCCATAATATCATACAGGGTGCAAGGAAGGGATGAGCAAAAACTTTAACTGTCATGTTACCATGCTACCGAATTCGAAACCAATTGATATTTTAATAAGTTCAAGAATTTTCCTTAATTTTATTTGTACTTTTATTTATTTATTTTTATTTTGTTTTATAAAACTAGCTATCACAAAGATAGTATTATTACTGAGATCTGGATGGTTATCTGACCTTATGGTTTTATCAACTCTTCTTTTACACCCCTGACCTATTAGGTACACAAAGAAACAACTACTTTACCTAAGCAAATATGAAATAATACATATATTTTAATGACACTAAAACAATGTTATAATGTATTAAAGTGCCCATTTTATTAGTGTTCTGTAGTGACATTTTTAAAAATAGTAATATATTATTTTAATGAATAATTTTATTAGATGGGAATAATCTCTGTAAATATAATTTTATTAGATGGGAAAAATCTCTCTGTTCTGTTTGATAAAACCACTACATATTTTGTAATTCATTGAAAGTAGCAAATTCGTTTTCATAAAATATCGATATCAATGCATAAACAATTAATTGAGCCTCAAATTGGAATTTTAGAAGTAAATGTCCATACGTATTGGTTAATACGACGTCGCGACGTTGCCGTTGTACCCATACATAAACGTCACATGACTTTTTTGTTGAAATGTCTTTGAACCTAACATTCCTACATATCTATTCCTACCTTAGGGTGAGTTGCACCACCTAACTTTAACGGTAACTATAACGTTAACCGGTGCTTTTTGTATGGCGTCCCAAGTAACATTTTACTCCATTTAAGAGTTCAATAGTCGTTCACATGTACTCCACAAGCTGTGTATGTCAGCTGTATACGAGCTGTATAGCTTGCTATAATGCTTTTATAGAACCAGTTTGGGCACAAATTAGACAGCTTTAAGTTCACTATGGCTGTACATTAGCAGTATAATAGCATTATAATAGCAGTTTAAGTAGTAACATCGTACTTAAGGCTGACTTACGGCACTATATGGGACGCAGTGTGAACCATACAACGTACGTGAGGACAATAAAGAGTAACAAGTGGCTAAATGCACAGCTTTCAAAGTTATAAAGTCCGACAAAAGTACTCCAATGCTACCTAAAGTTCACGTGTGTCTTAAATTATTTCCACATTTTAATATTAGTTTGGTATTTGTACGTGAGTGCCAAGAGGGAAACAACTCGGGCGGATAATCATTTATGCAAATAATAACACGGGTTTTAAATACTTAATAATGTTAATGCCATTGGGAATGCAACTTTATCGTGAAATGTATACATATTTACAGCTAAAATATTTACGCGCCTCTGTAAAAACGCGATATTCATTTTAAAATATTTAAAACTGGCTGAGAGGAAATCTACAATTTTCAGTTTTTGATATTGGATTGGCATTATAATTATATTACGGTAATTAATTATAACATGAAACCAAAACTCAATCGCTCTATCTGCGAATTTTGTGATAAATCTGCATTAATTTTGGAGATTTATTTGGTAAATATTTTAGGTTATGTAGAACAAAATGGTGGAAATGAAATACGGCTATGTGAACTGTTATAACTCCAATTTAATGCGGTGAGCGTATATTAGGTTCACATGTGTTCTGTTAGAATGCTGTTATCTATATGAAGTTCCACATTTGTACCACTACAGCGCTAATTTCTATAAATTTATTCTAATGTGAACTTATGTACAGCTTTAAGATGTACCTAGTTCAGGTCAATTGTGTATCTTTAATTCTTACAAAAATACTGAAATTTTAGAGATCCGCAATAAAAATTATTAATGTCCGTTAAATCGCCTAGCCCAGGTACTAATAGTCAAGTATGAATACCTAAAGCATCAGACGGTAGTGTTCCCGGTTTAAATTCGTTTATTATGCTTGACAATTTATTCAAAGCGGAATGAGGAATACGATTTTCAATAGCCCATGTTCTTATTTTTTTTTGCGAAAGGTTAAATAATTGTCCAAATCAAAATGGTATTCACTATCACAAGAACTGCAATCATCACACTCTGATATCTGGTATATTTTGAAGGGAAATTTCAGGTTCAGGCATAATATTTTCCTCTGCATCATGTACAGAACCACCATGAACAACTAAAAACAGGCTTGGGGAAATGTGTAATAGAATATCACATTCACATTCGTGTTCAGCTTAAAGCAAATAAGAGTAGTACTTGTGGACAAATAAACTGCTATTGATGTTAATGGACAACACATATAGTCCTTTTAACAGCCTACAGTGTACATGCGAACCATTGAAACACTTTTGTACAGATAGTAAAAAAGGTTATTTTAATTATCACAAACAAGTCCTACTACAGCTACTAGCTGTATAACAGTCTAAAACAAGTAAACATAACAGCCTTTGGCTTTATAAATGACCACGTGTGTTCTATTAAAATGCTAGCTCTATAACATCGTACAAGTAGGCCGTTAAACAGCGGTTGCCGTATCTCTACCCTCCTATAATGCTCTTAGTCAGATGGCTGACTAAAGGATAGTTGTTAGAGTATTATAACACCAACAATCGTATAAAAGTATAACTCTACACTAGTCTATACTCCTATAAGTCCCTTAGACAGGTATAGGTGTAATTAATTGCAATAATACAGCTTATACATCACGAGTGAACTGTACTAATGCTTTAAGTACACATTGGAACTAAATGTGAACTCTTAAATGGAGTAAAATGTTACTTGGGGTTTGACAGATTTTTGACGTTAAAGTAAGATGGTGCAACCCAGACCTTTTTAGCAGATTTCTGCAATGACATTTTTTAATTGTTTAATCTCTTACCTTTAAATCTATAATTCTTCATGCATTCTCTTCATAAGTGATGCTTCAATAAAACTCTTGAAATCCGGTCGTTTCCTCACATGTTCCGCACATTTTGCAACTAGTCTTAAAAACTCTTCGACATCAAAAGAATAATTCGTAAACTTTGCATGTGAGCCGTTGGGCCCGTGTCCCTAAAATTAAAAAAAATATTTAAGAACTTATCACTGTACCATAATTTAAGAAATAAATCATTTGAATTTGAATGAGGTTTGATTAAACAATACAAAAAAAAAACAAATTATATTTGTACTTTTCAAAGTATTTTACCTCATCTTGTTGAACAAGTTTCTCTTTGTTTTCCCAAGTGACATATTTAAGACCACGCAATCGCGCTAGATCGAAATAACAATTCGCATCTTCACAATTGTACCTAAAAATAAACATAATTAAGTTCATAAATATAATGGTACAATCACAGGGTACAATACAAATACCCAATATCAAGTACAGAAAGACAATGCTAAATAGTATAACCATATTGCACTCTCTAGATGGCGCCACTACCAAGAGCCAGAACCTTATCGACAGTGCCGCCAACTGGTAAGCGCAAATGCAATAGCTTTTATCATTATTAAAGTACGGCCAAATAGCAGCGATACAAAAGGTCGATACGACTGTCGAGTTGACAATATATTCTGTCTCTTCCTATCTTGTGTATTTGTCGTAATGTCTCGTTCTCCCGCCAAAATATGTCAAAGTCAGACAGGTTCACCCATGACATTGGGTTTGTTTACTTTGGTATCGCTTCTCGTTGGCCGTACTTTAGAAAGTATTGCTACTTATTGGATTTCAGGTATAAAATTAAATTATTTTAAGAATTAATGTAGGTATACTTTCAACTACCCATATTACACTTACAGTTCAAAAACAGCTGCCCAATCCGGTAAGAACATTAGATGCGTGAGACCAGCGCCATGAATGCCAATGAACACGTCTGTGTTATGAGTTATCTCTAGCTGCTTAGTGAAGGGCATAGTCCTGTCATAGACTACTCTTTGCACATAATAGTCGTCCACCTTATGCAAAGCATCCAGGAGCTGTTTTTCATTCAATATCGATCTGTATGTTGTTCCTCTAGAAAGTAAAGTAACCCTTATCTTGTCACTATCGCGTATTTGAAGCTTTACATTCAATGAGTGTAGTATGTGCTTCGAAAATGCATGAAATAGTCCACTTCTCTCACAGCCGTAAATCTGAAAATGGGAGAAAAAAAATCAAGTTTGATTAAGTTTTTAATTTTCTGCTTAACTTTTTAAATAAAACAGCAACTGGCAACTAAAGAACTGCAAAAAAGGCAACTGCACTATGCGTGGCCTGATGTTGCCTGCTTTCGACAGTATGAGGTACTAATATTATCAATATAACTTACCAATGGAGTGTTGTAGTAAAGACCAAAAATCATTCTTGGCAGCAATGGTAGTACAACATTCTTAAAACATACAACTTTTCCTCTAAAAGTTTTTAAATCCAATATGGGATTAATGGTAAAAGCTTTGAAGGCTTCCTTAAAAGCAGAGTCATATGTAAAAGTTTCCCATACAAGAATGTGGTTATCTCTTGAAAATGTAGATGGATGAGTAGAGTTCACATGCAAACTAGCATACAAGTTGAAGAAATCACAAAAGTGATGATACATGTTTACAGCTGAAACAAAACAAAAGAGGATGTTAATCGTTTAATAAAAATTCCTACTATATACAATTTGTTAATAGTCATAGTAAGCCTAGGCGCAGACCACCGATTTTTAGTTGGCTGATAGTTGGGTCCAATTTCAATTTGTAATGTGCGCATTTTCATACATCTCCAATCTCCATACTGATTAACAGCCCGACTCAACAATCGGCCAACTAAAAGTCGGTGGTCTGCGCCTAGGCTTAATATAGTCTGCTTTTACCTGCATCTAACTTCATAATGAAAGTTGGTTTATCAATAGTAACATCACAAATACCACTTGGAATAGGCCTTTTATCTGTTTTTACAAAATTCACTAGCTCCGGGGCCCATGATTGCAGGGCACTCATGTGTTCAGCCTCTTTCAAGAGACGCTCCGAATACAAATTGCAATAGCCTCCTGAAACACAATGACAAATAAAATCAATGGGGCTTGAATTTAAAGAACATTTAAAAAAACTAAAAGCCCATTAGTTTTTAAAATGAATCGAATTAGTAACACACTTTGAGGACTACCTGTAATCTTATTTATCACTTTGGAAATGTAGCAGAAAACTTATTAACACTACTCCTTAGGAGTACCTATAGAATATAAAGCATTTGTCTCAAAACAGGTTACATTTACAAAATGTGGATCACGTGAAAGTTTGATTCAAAATAACTCTAATCCTCTTACAAAATTAGTTAAATATTGAAGACATTTAAAATGTCATTTTCTTACATAATGTCATTTAACTTGGTGTTAAATGCAGTAGTAGGTACTTCTTATTAGTAAGGGAGTCTATTTTATAACTTCCAAAACAAAAGTGTATAAATTATAAATTACCTATTTGTCCAGGTCCTAATATGTCCATCTTATAACGAAGATTATTACCGCGACCCACTAGGCCTGTAAAATTCAGCATGAGGTTCCGCCCTCTGCAAAACCTGAAAATTGTAAGTTTCACTAACTTAATTGTAGCTTGATTCAATAAAAATAGAAAGGTCAAATTAGGTAATCAATTAAATCAGGCACGGTTGGCAAAGAAATCTCCTGCTTGAAAATAAAACAAACTTAAAAATAATTTAGTTAAGTCTAATGTATGTATAATGCAAATAGGCAGTATTGCACATAAAACAGGATAAATAAAAGATACTTATCATACTAACAAAATTAGATGTTTCATAAATTGTTACTTAGTATGAATTTGTACTTATGAATGAATGTAACGAATAAATATCCTATATACATAGATAGAAAGTGTGATTCTGTAAAGTATTTAGGACAATTATTGAAGTCCCAAAATCATATTTGAAAATGAATAACAGATCTACAATTTAGTTGTTTAATATAAATTTCTATACAAAGTTGCAGGCCTAACATCTATTTATTTATTTATTATGAGGACATTACTTATCTGTATACCAACCTTAAGTATTTGGAGCATTCAAGGGATGAGTCAAGAGGATATGAAGCTTCGCACATTACCATTAACTCTTCTATTTGTTCTTTAACATAACCTGAAAACAATTGAAGTCGAAATTAATTCATTAAATAAACGGATAATTAAATACAATCAACGGAAAAAGACAAGTTGTACCTTCTAAAAACAAATATTATAGTTACAGATACTGCTGTGAGTAAAAATAATAAATGATAGTAATTTACCTACTATTATTATAGAATATTAAGTTCCAATACTAACCAAAGTCTGCTTGGGTAAAAAATGTGGAATACTGAGCTTCTTTCGTCTGAACCCAACCACGATGGTCTCCGGGACATCGCGGTCTAACGTGATATGATAAAGACTGATTACAGTTACGTTCATATCCCCAACAAGCTTTTCTTCCGACCAGGTTTTTAAAAGGACACTCGGGGTCAGCTAAACAAGCTTCAGCGACAGTTTCAAATGTGTTGAAATAGTAAATCACATGTTCTGGTGGTAAATTTACATGATTTAAATATGAAGAATATGTATTCATTGATGATAGTGCAACTAAGAAGAATGATAAAAATGTCCACATGTTTAATACAGCGAATAAAAATGAAAGAATATGGAAAAATAAATTGAAAACTTTAAAACAATAAAACAGATGGTTTGGTTCCAAGTCCAACAAATTTTGACATTGACAGATTGAACTACCGATTGACAGTAATGACAGAACGCAGCCAAAGATGGATGAAGCAGAAGATGAAGAAGAAATTTAAAAAATTGTTAAACTCTCAATTTTTTTTAAATACAATGCGATACGCTTTATAAGTATTGTATAGCCCGACCAGGAACATAAAAACCCTCGCCATATTGCGGAAAACTAATGGTACTAATTTCTTTTAATGGCAACAGTAACTGAAAACTTCATAGACATGTCATCTTGCATGTCAGTCTATTGCTGTCAAAGTGTAAACAAACTTTATTTTAAATGTGCGCAATTGATTTTGTGAATTAAATTGCTAAAATCTTTTTATAGTCGTGAAAGAAAAGTGGTTCACAATGTGTTAAAGTATTGGTCGAAGAGAAATACTAAGGGTTCGGACAATATTTTCATTGAATAATGTTTCCGACAAAGGTTGTCAAATTGACTGACATGTTTATCGTATAGTACAGTCCACTATGAAAATTAGCTATGGTTTGTTTCAACTACACATTTTAAATTTTTTTGTCACTTTCGTGTTAAATTTTATGGAATTGGGAAAGAAGTACCGAGTTTGAAGCGTTCATGAGCAGACATTGCAGTTGAATATTAAAGTTCTGAATTTGATTATTGATGAATAATACAAATAAATCCTACCAGCTCGATTGATGGTTTCATTTAATTTATTTAAACCAGGTTACCTATAATAATATTTTTTCGTTAATTTATGAAAATATCAAATTAGCCCGTAATCCTGAATCCTGATACATAAAGTTAGCCTATTAATTTAACACAGGTACGACTGTACTCAGTGTTGCACTATCAAATGCAATTGACGCGCCTCTATGCCAGGGTTTTTATGTTCCTGGTCAGGCATATAGACTGTAAGCTTTAAGTAAGCTGCCAGAAAGCTACTTTTTCTCAAATGTTTAAGTCAAACATTCTAGCATAACGTGCTGTGTTTTAGTGAAAAAATAAGGTGTTCGGATTTTTAATGGAAAGTGCTTAAATCCGTTGTTTCGTCTTTGTTTGCGCGTGAACTTTACTGCGATACTGAATTGCACTTCAGCTGGAATGACATTGGAGCGTGGCTGAAGTGTAAACTGGAGATGAAACGCGAACTAATTGGAGACATTACAAATTCATTAAAAATTAGCGCAATCGGGGCACAGGGCCCCAATTTTTAACAATTCATTGGCGCTTCTTCTCTAGTTTCGCTCCGTTTTTCATTCCAGCTGAGGTGCAAATTCGGTATCGCGGTAAAGTTCACGTGCAAACAAAAACGAAACAACGGATTTAATCACTTTCCAATAAAAGTCCGAACAACTTATTTTTTCACTAAAACACAGCAAATGTTCATGTAGGCGTTTGACTCGAGTTTGAGAAAAAGTAGCTTTCTTTCAGCTTACTTAAAGCTCTTTCAGCTTATAGACAAAGAAGCATTTGCGTTTTGTTTTCGTTTGAACTAGCTGTCAAAGCGACACCGCGATACGAATTTGTGATATTTGTTCGTCGTCTAGTCGCGTTGTAGTTGAAAATATTTAGCGCAATCGGGGCACAGGAAACCTTAGAATTAAGTTTAAAATTGTAACCATTCAATACGTGTCGTGTCGTGGTCGACTCCATCTCCAGCTGATGAGCTTTATGCTCAATCTGTCGTTACTAGATCAATGACATACGTCAATTTTTGTTTCGCGCCTTTTCCGGAAACAAAAGTCCCAGGCAAAGGAAAAGGAAGGAGTCGCACCACCACGTGAACAGCGTCATCCAATCAGCTGGTAAATTTTTAGCCCGCGTTGTTTCACTCCCTGTTGTTTGGTGCTTTCGTGATAGAATTAACGTTACATTATTTACAAAAGTGTTGTTATTATTGTATATTATCAAAACTAGGGAAATATGGGGCGTCGTTAAAGAGTGTGTGTTTATTTTAGCGGCTCCTGACCTTCAATCTTATTCCAAAATATGTCGCCATTTTGACCATACAGTAAATTGAGTTGAGTATTCTCTATATAATTAGGTCATAAACCTAAGCTTTAATTCTTGAAAAAGCGAGTTCTTTCAATGGATGAATTACTCCAAGAACTACGGAGAAAATGTCCCAGAAAAATAGTACGCTAAAATTCATAGTACATGACGCCAATGGTTAGTAACGCTAAAACTTGCCTCCTTTTTCCTTAATTTTTACGTAAACATCATTTTTATAAACTTTCTAGTTTATCTAAAAGAATTCTCTTTTACTGAATTCAGTATGAACTAAAAAGGGAATGGTTAGCCTTTGATAGGTCCGTTTGAAATACCTTTGTCGGCGTCTGCAAGGGCTCTACCGGCATTCAGTGTTAGTTAGATGTAGATGTAGTAGTTGAAAACATCCACCTATTTGTACTAATTACATCCTGCGTACTTAGTAGTCATTCTGATAGATATTAATAATACATTGATCGTTTGTTATAGGACAGCTAAAATTTGTGCAAAACAAAACTAATCCATCAATTGCTCAACTTAAACTGAAGCCGAATTCTTTAAAACTAATTAAGATACCAACCAACAGTGAAGGGATCGAACAGGTATGATGCATACCCATAATATTCATCACTACCTCAGTATTTGTATTTGAACAGGTGCCCCTCATTCATCTAAAATCTTTGTATCATTTAGTTTTTAGTAGATATCAAAAATTCATATTGTAGTTCTATTGGTGGCCAATTATACATAATTAAAGTAAATTCTCATACTACAAAATAATTGGTCAATTAATTTAAAATATGGTACAAAGATCACATGGCATTGTCCAAAAACAGTCATTAAGAAATACTTAACAACAATGCAAATTTTCTAATTGGTCCTGAGTTCCTGAACACAACCACAAGCTATTGGTTCAAAGACCAATTACTTAGGTTTTCTATGATTGTGCATGCCTATTTTGTACCAACCTGGAATGTACATAGCTGATAGCTTCATAGACAGCAGAGCAGGGTTTTTATAAATATCTTAATTTCTTGTTACAGATACCTACATATCAAAGTGTGAAGTTAACTGACATTATCAATGCATCAAGTAAGTTGTTATTGATTGCTATATTTTGAAAAAAGAAGTGTGATAATTATCTTGAAATTTGGATTTTTTTATATTGGAGAATTTACTTGTTTGAATACAAAATAATAAAATTAGGTAGCCTTTACTTTGGTACACAGTAATTTTAATAGAGCTCTTATTATGCTGTGATTTAATTATCATAGTTGTTGCATCAATTTGTGATAGATTCTTGAGATTAACATTAAATTCTTACACTGACCTGTGTTGATTTCAGACTTGATACAGTCATCAACAGATACTTTACCACAAATACAGAAAATAACATCAAAAAAGGATTTTGTGGAAGAAGAACCTACTGAGGTAAGATATGCACCAATAACCATTAACATTGACACAAGATAAGATAATAAATCTTCATTGACTCTTCTACACACAGATAAAAACAAAAAAATTAACCACTCATCTCAATTATGATAGTTTATACCATTCAAATGTTACATATTAGATAGTGCAGTTTACAAAACTGTACCTATTATTGTTTTGTTTATTCAGTCATTAGTAACTCTCATGTCTCACTGGACAGTCTTGGGCTTAGTCTGAATGTATAGTGAAGATGAAATAATACAGAGAGTCTTATTCATTGTATGTTGTAATTTTTGGACTTACCTAAAATATGTACTGAACTGGTGATTCACTAAATATTTCCATACTTGTAGTATGAATTGTTTTATTTCTTTAGCATAGCATACAAAGATGGCCAAAAAATGTAATCATTGACACTATCTGTAGTTGATTGTCTATCTTTTTGTAAAGCATTGTCTGGTTCAACCATAAAGGGAATTTAATGTATTACTATTTTATTTTTATTTTACAGGTGCATCCATTATCAGAGCTAAAGTATATACACACTATACCTAAATTAGTGCCAATACCCTCTGATAAGTCATCAACTATGTCACATGCTTCTAGGAGAAGACATGATTCTGACAATGATCATCCTACAGAATAGTAAGTTGTATTATATTTATTTCTTAGTTTTTAGTATCATCTCTTTTCCTCATGGTTTTAGACTTATTATACCTACCTCATGGTTTTGCTTTATCTGTGTCTAATGACAAAAGTGGGTTACACACTGACCTTTATATTAATTTTCAGTACAACAAAGAGACGTAAACATGCTGACAAAGTCGGAAAAGGTTTAAGGCATTTTTCCATGAAAGTGTGTGAAAAAGTAAGGACTAAAGGGTTCACCTCATACAATGAAGTAGCTGATGAACTTGTACTTGAGTTTGCAACTGGAATCCATGGTTCAGCTGATAGCCAAGTATGTGTATTTTTTCTATATAAGAGTGAATAAAATGGTGCCTGTTTTTGTCACAGTAACTGTTTGGTCTCTGTTGACCTTTTTTCGTCCTTCATTGGTAGGTGGAACATGCAGTTGTGCACATTATGTGACAGGAAAAACACCATTAATCGCTCCTCTCCTAATCGATTGAAATTATTATCTTAATTATTAATTACTACAATGATTCTAGCAATATGATCAAAAGAATATTCGGCGGAGAGTATACGACGCACTAAACGTATTGATGGCCATGAATATTATTTCTAAAGAAAAAAAGGAAATTCGGTGGCTTGGATTACCCACTAACTCAGTGCAAGAATGCACTTCATTGGAAAAAGAAAAACAAAGCAAGTTAGAGCAGATACAGAAAAAGACTCAACAATTACAAGAACTAATCTTACAGGTATGTTATGCATTTATGAGTTTATTATTTTGTTTTTCATAAATATAAATACATATTTGTATCCTGAAGGGAAAACTGCTACATAGTTTTCCATCACACCTACTGTAAATAAAGTAATGCTTCATATTTGTAGAAAAAATTAAAAAACAAATGGAATCATCCTTGATGTTGGTTTATTGCCTTTTCTCTAGTGTTCTTGTCTATTATTTTAGCTAGTGTATAAAATAAATGTTTTAAGTGATTTGTTAAACAGATTTTAATTTTTTTTCAGCATATTTCCTTCAAGAGTTTGATAGAGAGAAATAAAGATGCAGAAAACAAAGGAATAAAGCCATCGCCTTCTTCAGCAATCCATCTGCCCTTTATTGTTGTAAATACGAGTGACAAAGCATTGATCGACTGTAGTATCTCAAATGACAAGTAAGTACTATGAGTACAAATTACTTATTACTACTTTTTTTCTTTAATTCATGGACACTCAGACTTCTTACAGTTCAACTTGTAAAACATACTTAATTTTTAAAAGTATCCCATGATGCTATTTCCTGTATCTAGTGCAATCATTATGTTCAATCGAAACATAGGTATTTGATGATAAAAATATTACAAGCTCACTTGTGTAAATTTTTGTGGAATAAATATTTATATGCTTTTTTTTTACTTTCAGGACAGAATACATGTTTAACTTTAATAAACGGTTCCAAATCCACGATGACATTGATATACTGAAGAGGATGGGACTGCTTTTTGGTAAGTTACATTCCTAGTGTAATTTATTAACTAATTATATTTTGGTATTTTTTGCATTCTCTCATAAATTCGTTGACACGACAGTTGTACGCGGAACAAACATTCATAATGTCATAATGTGTGGTCGAATGTACGGCCGTGGTAATGTGGCTTGACGACATACGACTGACGTACATATTAGGATTCCACCGAACTATTAATTATGACTATAGACAGCTAAGCTTAATGCATATCTTTAAATTTTCAGGTTTAGATAAAGGAGAATGTTCAGAAGAAGATATAGAAAGAGCGAAAAGTATGGTTCCGAAATCATTAGAATACTACGTAGATCGTAAGTGTTATATTTAAGTCTAATTTTAATAATTTATTTGGAAAAGTCTAGCAATCAAATGCTGTATTTGCGCACGCTGACTAAATGCGTGCCCTTGTCTTGAACTATATTACACAATATTCTTTTTTCATTCAATATTCTTACTTCTTATTTCATTAGGTGGTTGGCCTGTTTATTTAGTAACTTTATTCTTATATTTTGATCATGATAATTATTGTAGCTTAGTAAAACACCAGTGGTGTATTCTTGTAACAATTAACCTTTTCAGTGGCGGATTTACAGTTTTGCCGCCCATAGGCTAGGGTGGGGTTGGATCTTTATTTAACTTTTATCTTCTGAAATCGAGTAAGCGTTATCTGAAATCTGCCGCCCCTAGGCCGCGGCCTATACGGCCTATTGACAGATCCAGGACTGAACCTTTTTAAGGCGAGAGTGAATAGGCATTTACAGGGCAGATATTTAGCACCCTAGACTGCATCTCACTTAACCAGGTGCGATTTCGGTCATATACCTGCCTTGTTATTGTTATGCATAAAAAGAATCTAGACGTTAGCACGGCATTAAACAATTAAAACTGCCACGCAGTCATACGCGGGCAGAACCCGCGGCTTTACCCGTGTCAAATTCAGTTTATGACTTGTAGTCCAGTCATTTAAGCTTAAATTAGGTAAGAATCTCGGAATTAGAGATACCCAGCTGTAAGTCTGTAAATACTTGTATATTGACACCCTAAAAGTTGTCTCAAAACCTACATATGGTAGGGTGTAAGCAACTATTAAATTTTAAGGTCAAAGGTCACAAAAATCGGTTTTTTGCGCTTTTTTTGGAAATATCTCATTTCCTATGGGTTTTTTGCTATTTGTATTTATTATCAATATTGTAGAATACTAAATTCTCTACAAATTTTGTTTAAAAAATTTTTTTATACGGTGAACCGTTTTCGAGATAGAGGGCGGAGAGCGCGCGGTTACTGCATCACTTCAGGTCAACTTAAGCGGTTTAGGTTTTTCATACAAAAGGATTTTCCCGCTAATTCCCGTGGGAATTTCGGTAATTACTTGTTGTAAATAAGCTTTAAGTTTACTAAGGTACCTACATGCCAAATTTCAAGCGTCTAACTTCCGTTATGCGTTTAGATTTTTCATACAAAAGGATTTTCCCGCTAATTCCTGTTCCCGTGGGAATTCCTAAGTAAACTATAACCTGCCCAGGTGTATGAAGAATAATTGTACCAAGTTTCGTTAAAATCCGTCGAGTAGTTTTTGTTTCTATAAGGAACATACAGACGGACAGACAGACAGACAAAAATTTTACTGATTGCATTTTTGGCATCAGTATCGATCACTAATCACCCCCTGATAGTTATTTTGAAAATATATTTCATGTATAGAATTCTGTCCGTCTGTATGTTCCTTATAGAAACAAAAACTACTCGACGGATTTTAACGAAACTTGGTACAATTATTCTTCATACACCTGGGCAGGTTATAGTATACTTAGGAATTCCCACGGGAACAGGAATTAGCGGGAAAGTCCTTTTGTATGAAAAATCTAAACGCTTAACGGAAGTTAGACGCTTGAAATTTGGCATGTAGGTACCTTAGTAAACTCAAAGCTTAGTTACAACAAGGAATTCCCGAAATTCCCACAGGAATTAGCGGGAAAATCCTTTTGTATGAAAAATCTAAACCGCTTAAGTAGACCTGAGCCCCGATTACGGTAATTTTTAACGTCAACAATCCAGACACGCTTCTCGATTCTGCGATACGATTGGTCGTTCAACAGCGTACGTCAGCTGTTTTGACCAATCGTATCGCAGAATCAGAAACGCGTCTGGATTGTAGAGGTTATAAAAGTTATCGGGGCTCTGAAGTGATGCAGTGACCGCGCGCTCTCCGCCCTCTATCTCGAAAACGGTTCACCGTATAAAAAAAGTTTTTAAACAAAATTTGTAGAGAATTTAGTATTCTACAATATTGATAATAAATACAAATAGCAAAAAACCCACAGGAAATGAGATATTTCTAAAAAAAAGCGCAAAAAACCGATTTTTGTGACCGTTGACCTTGAAATTTAATAGTTGCTTACACCCTACCATATGTAGGTTTTGAGACAACTTTTAGGGTGTCAATATACACGTATTTACAGACTTACAGCTGGGTATCTCGAATTCCGAGGTGAACTTACTATAATGACTGGACTATTGTAGCTGGAATTTGGCTAATAAACTAATCAATAAGCCTATATTATGACATGTTATTCTCTATTGTATAAGAGTATTTCTCAAAAAAAATGTACGTAACGAAACGGTAGTAACGAAATAGTAAGGCCATAAGGCTTGTTATACATTGGCGAAATATTGTGAATGCTCTTCATTTATTCAATTCGAAATATTTGTAAGTATGCACCCAAATATGGGGTAATATTAAGGGGTTAGAAATAAAATAAGGGAGTAATCATTCATACTATTTTAATAAAATTATTTTTGTTCCATCATGTTTATCCATTTTGAGTCGTTCTCTGTAAGCTTTTTGCCTTTCGGCATTGGTTTTTGGCGGCATTCCTAAAAAAACAAAAGAAGTAATCACATAAAAACGTAATCTAAATGATTTGATAATTTTTTGCTGGTGGCACTTCTGTAAAGCAGATAGTATCCAATCCTTTTGTTATTAACGCTCTATATTTTTTGAAATAAATTAAGTAGTGAATATTACTATGCTTAGTCAGGTAATAACAGTATACACTCAGCATTATGTTGTACTTTTTCGTAACGTAACGAAATTCGTAAAAAACGTAACGAAATATTAGACAAAATGAGATCAGAAACAAGTATTTTTTTGATAAAATTTGTTACAGCAAATATAAAAGCTTACTAAATGTTCGTACCACACGTATTACAAAAAATGGTTAAATGAAGACTTGCCGTTCTATATAAAATCGCTGATTTTACTGCCTGTTACGAAAAAGTAATCCCACAAAACACACACGTTTTCACTAATTTTCGCGATAGATGTAATGGCGGAGACGTCAGGCCAACAGCCATTCAGAGTGCAGCTATTGTTGTCCGTGTAAAATAAATACGGAATTGTTCAGAAACCATGGGAAAGTAGAAATAAATCGTAGCTAAAGAGTAAATAACGAAATAGTAAATGAGAGCGACTCATTTTGTTTTTTTGCTTTAAATTACCAATTCATTATGACACCCCATAGAAAATCAATTTGATACAGAAACTGCGATTACTGTAGAACGATAATACAAAGAAATTTACAATAATTTAGTTACGTATCGCATTTTATGAAACAAAAATACATGAAAAAGCTAGGGTGGCAAACAGGTTTTTGTATAAAAGGTAAAAAAGGACTATTTTTAAAATATCTAAATATTTGGTAATAAGTAGGATTATAGCTATAATTCTTCGTTATCTTAAAGATTAATATTCATACTTCAAAATTGTGTGTGTGTTTTTTTTGTGTGATGATTTATAAATATAAAACTTTTGAACTGTTTCAAAGCACACTTTTTTTTTTCAAAATGTACATTTTTTTTTAGAAATACTCATAAACAATAATAAACTGAAAGTTTCATTAAAATCCATTCAGCAGTTTTTAATGAGTTAGGGATTTGGTTCGAAAGTTAAAATAATTTTTATTTTGTTACAGAAATGGGTCGAGGCGTAATAACGAAACTGTCATCGTTATTAGAGGAGGACGACTTAGACGAAGCAGAGGAGGAAGAGGCACTCGACGCGGAAGTGGAAGGCGACGAGGAGCCCGAGGAGGGCGACGCCGCAGACTACAGCGACGCCAGCAGCGAGGAGGTCGACGTGTAGCCGACGCCGCCGACTACAGACGCCAGGGGGGCTACTCCGGGATGCTGTTTACTTAGTTTCGGGTCTATCTGTCACCGTCGCTCATGCTGGCATCTCGTCATGCGTGAGAGGGATGGCAGCATTCGAAACTTCGTGTCACAATTCTCGGAGTAGCCCCCCAGTAGCGAGGAGGTCGACGTGTAGCCCCGGCGCCTGTACCATACTTACGTTACATACCTGTGCTGAACTCACGCGATATGCCACCTAATCTTATTTTATCAAATCAAACAAATAGGTGACAACGATGTTTAGTACAAATCAATATAAGTATTATTCCTTAAGTTTTTGCTTTTATTTCTAATGATCCTTGACCTTTTCCCAATTAATTTATGCTGGTCGCAGACATCTGTCACACCTGTACCAATGTTTACCACCACCACCAACCACAACCACCACCAACTTTTAGTTGGCCGATAGTATAGTTGGTGGTCTGCAGCTAGCTAGACTAAAATAGTTGGATCGGGCTGTTAATCAGTATAGACATGGATGGAATTGCGCACATTACACCAATTTGATTTTCATATAAATTAAAATAAGTGAGTATATGCTATGGCTTACGTTATCTATGAGTTTTATTTTAATCAATTAATTATTCTTTCACCAATGTTACTCTTACTGCCTCAAAAATAATTTGTCATGCATTATTTTATTAAAAGAACAAACATTACATTTATAGAAATGGATTTATTGCTAATAGATTTATGAATAAATAATAATATTGTCGTGTCATCTCCTCACTTTAAGTCTTCATCGTCAAATAAGTCTTCGAAATCTGAAATGGAATTAATAATATTTGTAAGTAACTTATTAATTTTAATATAATAATAAGGCTTAGAATTTAACTTTGAAAGAGGTAATCTGGCATTTTATAAGGTAGATACCTGGATTCGTATATGATCAATGTTATATTCATAATGGAAATTATTAATTTTAAGACTGTCTCACTAGTGATAGATTAAATTATGAATAAACATTTATTACTATGTGCACTATTGTATTTGCTGTCACCTCTTGTTACTGGTGAGTACAGCATCAACTTAACTTCTCTATTAAATATTAAATGATAGCAAAGTGAGGAAAAATGACAAAAAACTTATAAAAGAAGTGTTGAGCCTCACTCTCATCATATTTTGGATGATTACTTATTTTCTTAATACTAATTGTATGGTAACATTGTTAATTCTAAAGATTATGGTATATAATTTATTACACTAATTAAAAATGAAATAATTTAGTTACCATTAAAAAAGTCAGCATGGACAGCTTTTTCATTAGCAGCTAGATCCATCAAGAGATTCGAAGGTCCACCTGCCTGCAATCAAAGAGAATACAACGCCTGTAATAATGTAGAAAGGACTTGAGACTACCCTCTGACCGAGAATTATTGGGAAACATAATTATTTTATTAAAAAATATTGTATCAGTACGCTAAACAGACGAAATATATATACTATAGTTAGTTCGTTTTGGATTATATCCAAAAATATCGATAAAATTGTTCCAAATATTTTGGGAAAACGAGGCATGTTATTAGACTTACTTCTTCTAAATCCATGTATGGGCCAACGCCCTCTGGAAACATTTCGTCAGCAGCAACCGTAGGTTTCATTATTATCAGAGATAGGAAATATTGCGCTGTAAATATGAATTTGTTAGTTTTATTTAGCTTTTTTCAAACAAAAATATTGCGTTTATGTTTTGTATCAGCGACCAAGCGACAGCGCAGCGATACCCAGTGACAGTGACACTCAGTGACAGTCGGTGTCTGGTGTCAGCTGATGAGCTTTTTTTTAACAAATCATTGACTTGTAAATCTATGAACTGGTCATGTTTACAAAATAATATTGCGTGTCTATTGGCGCAAATACACTATGCGGGAAATTGGCCAAGACGTAAACGTAAAAGTGTGAACACCATCTTGGTTACTTTCTCTTTCCGCCTCCTCCCGTACCATCGCCCCATGAAGCTAAAGATAAAAATGGAGGGCAGAGTTGGAACAAAAACTTGAGTCAAATACCTACTTATATCTATCTCGCTCTCTGCGGCCCTACCTCTCTTTTTAGTGTGAACTGTAGTATTGCTATCTTCTGATTTAAATCTCCTTGTAAATTCTTCGAAATAGCCAATTCACTAACCAAATCAGAAGTTAAACAAATAAATAATTAATATTTGAAACTAAGATTACCTAGTTAAATAAAAAATCACAAAATTGTCGGCCATTTAGGCTTAATGTGTTGGCGAATCAGGGAATTACAATCCCAATTCCTGGGTAATCGGTACCATGTGGCAACATCGGCCCAATCCGGCCCATCATGGCGGTTGTTTACTATTTTGTTTATTAAGCAGTTAATTTCGTTTGAGATTGTTTACAGGAAATAATCATTGTTTTATCACAAGAATTGGTGCAAAATTTTGTAGGTAAGTGTTTATTTCGTGATTTCCGACATTGGATCATTGTAAACATTTTTCACATTTTTTACAGTAATTTCTTCCTAAAACGTTTTACCAGTAATTACACTTATCATTTTTAATGATACCTATGTCAAGAAATAAAGATTTTACATTGGTTTCATTGAATTTGAGCAATTTTATATTTTTTGTTTATTTAGAAAGAGCGAGTCTGCCCACAGAGAGCGAGATAGTGATACTTAGTTTGTGCTTCAAGTAGGTATTCGGAGTGTGGCCTCCATTATTATCTGTAGCTTCATGCATCGCCCAGGCTGGCTAGAGCTTCGACTTGGACAGTATAGTTCCAAAATACTGAACTATGGAACTATCCTATGCATGACATTGACAGTGGGGCGCCACCGTCAGTACCGGATCGCTGGTTCCGATTTTTGCCATGTTGGAAACCATACAGTTGAACGATGGTAGCGCCCCCCTGTCATTGAGTTTGGTGGGACAGTTCAGCTTGGGTCATCTATATTCCGCTTATTATCCATAAAAAAATCGAAACATGTTGCCATTGCCATTTGACCTGCCAACTCTGCCAAGTGAAAGTCGCGCATTTTCCATCAACCTGAGAAGGTGGGGAAACGTAAGAGAGAGAGATTTTCAAATTACAAACCACTGTTACGTTTTACTCTTTATTTGATACTAAAATAAAAAATCTTACGTTCTTTCTCTGCGTCACGCTCACGTCACGACACAACACATCAGATAGATAAAAATCTACCTTAAGGCGTGTCTATCTGTCACTGTCAGCAGTACTGTCAGTGTCAGACGTTGTGTCGTCGTGTGTTGTTCGAAAAAGGGGTTATGTTATCATAACCATGTTATCGTATGAAAATAAAATCATTCTTGCACCCATGGTTCGTATTGGAACCCTTCCTATGAGATTATTAGCATTGCGCTATGGAGCTGATATTGTTTACACAGAAGAATTAATTGATTGGAAATTTTTGAGATCGAAACGGCGATTGAATGGTAATTACATTATCTTATCGCAATAGGTACCTATGCTAGGTATTTTATAAATATTTATTTCAAGATCCTTAAATTTTTCAGAAATTCTCAATACTGTGGATTATGTGGACCAGACTGATGGAACAATTGTTTTCCGAACATGCATAGAAGAAAAAGATAGAGTTGTTTTGCAACTTGGTACTTCAGATCCAACCAGGGCATTAAAAGTGGCTAAATTAGTGTAAGTATTTCTAATCACTCCAAGATGATTCTAATCTCTCTCCTTGCAAGATATGGTAATTGTGATTTTTCCATTACTGTTTCAGGGAGAATGATGTTGCTGCCATTGACATTAATATGGGATGCCCCAAAGAATTCTCTATCAAAGGTGGAATGGGGGTAGCGCTTTTGTCACAACCAGAAAAAGCATACAATATATTGTCAACCTTGGTAAATAATCTCTCTATTCCTGTTACCTGTAAAATAAGAATATTAGACACCCCCGAGGAAACTTTAAGAGTTGTAAACATATTAGTAAGTTCTGGGATCAAAGCTATTGCTATTCACGGCAGGACACGAGACGAAAGGCCCCAACATGCTGTACATCCAGATATAATCAAATATGTAGCAGAGAAAATATCCATTCCAGTTATTGCAAAGTAAGTATTCTGAATCCAAAAATTTAAAACGAGATTCTTGGAATTTCCAAACGACGTTATAAACTATGCTTTGTAAAAAAGTCTGTTTTGGAGAGTTCCTATTGGCCGCATTAAGGCATGTTTTATGAACTTTTATAATTTGTTTTTTTAATAACATAGGTAAATGTTATTCCTCTAGCTTAGATAATTTATATACATATTATTTTCAGTGGGGGTTCCAAAGAAATAGAGAAGTACAGTGATATTCATAAATTTAAAGAAATGACTGGTTGTACAAGTGTTATGATAGCTAGGGCAGCTGAATGGAACTGTTCCATATTTAGAAAAGAGGGATTATTACCAATGGATACAGTAATAAAGGAATATCTGAAACTTGCTATAAATTATGATAATTCACCATCAAATACAAAGTATTGTGTGCAAAACATTTTAAGAGATTTACAAGAAACACCAAGAGGAAGACAATTCCTGGAATGTCAAACTTTAGAACAAATATGGTAAGTCTTTAACTGTTAGCATATTGGCAGTGTATGTAAACTTAACCAAAATGAGATTGATATCTGAGATTATCCTTACAACAAAAAATACTCTTTGGGCTGTTAAAAGTTAATTTAATAACCTTTTGTATTTTTACAGTGCAATATGGGATTTACAAGAGTACTGTCAAAAACAACAGTCTTACCATCAGAAAATGGGAATTCAAGGAAGATGGCAAGTGACACCAGACAATTTGGAACCACCTCTGAAAAAAATAAAATCTAGTTCTGGTACTGAAACCAGCATAGAATTGGATGGGGTCAACCAAATGAAGGTGAGTAATTCCAAGTACTGATGATAGTATGAAATTTAACTTTTACCTACTTATCTAAAATTTGTATTGAATTAGGTATTGCTCATTAACCCACTTGTTACTAGCGTTCTTTTAAAAGAACGCTAATAAATTTACATAAATATTTTTACTAATGTGGGTAGTGTAAACAATTTTTATGTGCAACATTTGAAAGATGAGGTGTGTCGCACTCGCAGTACTGTCCAAGTCTTATAAGTACACTGACGTAAATAACTATAAAGTTTTGGAGCGATTGTTTTGAGATAAATTTATCATGACTGATTTAAGGTAAGTGATAGAAAAAGTGAACTCCGTAACAAGTGGGTTAATGTGAATTTAAGTTTTTGTTAATAAGAATGAAATTTTTGTTACAGGTTTGTTTTATCAGAGCTAATTTTAATGATTTAAATCTGCCTAAGGCCCAGCTTCATTCATGGGCAGGAAAGAATGGTCTTAAACTACCAACTTACGATACACAGCAAGTAGAGAAATTATTCAGAACAATATTGACATTTGATGGAAAAAAATACACATCATCATTCTGGGAGAAAAACAAAAAGTTTGCTGAACAGGGAGCAGCATTAGTGTGTTTACACTTTCTAGGATTGGTGACAGAAGATGATTTAGTTAAATTTGGAAGTATAATAAAATAAATAATAATCAATACAATCTTATTGCAGAAAATACTGCTTTATTTTATTTTAATATGCCTTAAGCAGATGCATATTATTACATTCATAAATTATCTAAATATACATTCATCTTATTTAAATACAGGTATACTCATAATTATCTACAGAAACCTATCTCAATTTTTCTTCTTTCAATGTGGTTTCCTCATAGCACAGATAATATAATACTAGTGTCTAAAATGGTTTCACGGTGATAGTCTATAATCCGTTTGTTCTAAATCAGATTTACATGTTTTGAAAGGGTGCCCTCTCAGACGCATAACATTTTTCATCATAATTTAGTTCGGCATAACAGTATTTGCATAAAGTTTTTTCGCATAAACTTTGATTTGCATAGTTTTCTAAATGCATAATGGTTTCTTAGGCATAATAATAACTTTCTCTAATTTTCAATACCATAATTTAAATAATCATAAATGTAAAGAACATAATTTTTATATACATAAAGTTAGTTTTTAATAAAATACTATAAACATAATTTAATTATTTATAACATTTAAAGTCATAAATATTGTCTATAAGAGCAACCAACATTGAAGAGTAAATAATTATGTATTAATGATGTTGCGAACGATCCTCCTTCCACCTTTATACTCTTTCGGCCTATAGATTTGCAAAAACTAAATTCTCTGTATCATTGTCATTTTTGTTCTTAATTTTTGACCTGTCCCTTAGAAAACTTAAGCTCGTGAAAATACATTCTGTTTGATCTCGAATCCCTCTTATCTATTATAACGCACATATATTATTATACAGTCCACATTTCTTTTACAACATTAAGCTTGCCTGGTCTGAAATTATGTTGATCCCGACTGGCCGTGGTCTCTTCCACGTGGTACTAGTCTGCCCTATACTAGAGTGTAATTTAAAAGCCGGAGGCGCGGAGGGAGTGCGGTCCTCGCTCGCTGTAACATATATCCGGCAGCCGTGCGAGCTGGAGCGGCTGAGGCTGGTCGCCGAAGGCGACCAGCAAGCCGAAGCTGCGGAAGCGAGCATGGCATGCCGGGTATATGTTACGCCAGAGCGGAAGGACCGCACTTCCCGCAGCGCCGGAGATAAGGCAATCCTAATGCTTGCTTGCATGCTTGCTTGCTTGCTTGCTTGCATGCATGCTTCCTTGCTGCTTGCTTGCATGCTTGCTTGCTGCTTGCTTGCATGCTTGCTGCTTGATTGCATGCTTGCTTGCTGCTTGCTTGCTGCTTGCTTGCTGCTTGCTGCTTGCTTGCTGCTTGCTTGCAGGCTTGCTTGTTTGCATCCTTGCTTGCATGCATGATTACATGCTTCCTTGCAGCTTGCTTGCATGCTTGCATGCTTGCTGTTTGATTGCATGCTTGCTGCTTGGTTGCATGCTTGTTTGTCTATTTATATTTATTAACTTATATTTTATATGTATAACATTTTCATATTTAATATTTGTTAAAATTATGGTATTTTGTATATTATGAATGGTAATATTTATGGCATTGGTTTAGATGCCAATAAATGTTATGCCTAGAAATCGTTATTAAAAAAACAAGAATACAGAAAAAATATATACTAAAATATTATTATAATAAAAGTGGTTATGGCAAAAAAAATTATGCCTTATGATTTATTCTGTATGAAAGTTATGCGAAATGATGAGTATGCCAAAAAACTTTATGCACTCTTAAATTATGACAATATTTTTTATGCAACCGAATATGGACCCGTTTTGAAAATCACAAGTAAACATTTTTTTATGAATGAGTCTTCATACTTCCTATATTCTCCACCAATTGATGGTTGAGGTCTTCTAATTTTTTGTTTAGTTCAGTAACTTTTACAGAATCTTCCTCCAGCTGTTTGAAATTATAGTGGCACTCTTGAGCATTTTGTAATATCACGTCTTCATTTGCCAATTTTATTGGCTTTGATGAGTCAACGATATCAGTATTTGACAAATCTTCTAATATATGTTGTGCTTTAGGTAAACTGGGGATAGAATACTTATTGAAATCCATTTTCCTTGCGGTTTTATTTTTATTCACCGAATTTACAGAATATTTTTACTGCTAGCTAGGTATTTTTAATGACATTGACACTTGACAGATTTGACATAACTTCACCACAGAGTGTCACAGCCCCATTCCGAATTTAGCCAAAACAATTTTTGACTCTATCACAAGAGTAAATGTTCCTGAAGCGTGAAGCATTTAAGAAAAAGTAGCTTTCTGTCAGCTTTTACGTAATGGCACCGTTGCACTCCGTTTACGTTTCAGCTTCGCGCAACCGGGGCCCAGAGCCCCGATTACGGTAATTTTTAACGTCAACAATCCAGACACGCTTCTCGATTCTGCGATACGATTGGTCGTTCAACAGCGTACGTCAGCTGTTTTGACCAATCGTATCGCAGAATCAGAAACGCGTCTGGATTGTAGACGTTAAAAGTTACCGTAATCGGGGCTCTGAGTTACGATTACGGTAATTTTTAACGTCTTGTATGATTGATTGAAATCTTCAGATTGGATGAAGCGCGTCTGGATTGGAGACGTTAAAAATGACCGTAATCGGGGCTCTGGGCTAGCGCTAGCCGCCATTTTAGAAAAAACTACTGGCGTTTAAATCGGAACGTGGCTAAAATAACGCAGTGCCGAACCAAAACTTAAATTGTTAAAAAATATCTCGATTTTTTTTAATAATTCGAGTGGCAAAGGCATCCCAACAAAATCTTATTGGTGATTTTGTTTAAAAATATTTTTGTTTTTATCAAAAATACACTTTGAAACACAGATATAGATATACATAGATAACGCAAGTAACACGATCTGTATTAAAACCAAGCGTGCCGACTTTTTAATACCTACTGTGACGTCACAGCCAACATTTAGTGACGGGAAATCGTAATCGATTCAAAGATGCCGATGTCGCCGTTGCCCCAACGCACCGCTACGATCACAGAAATCGATTATCTGACAGACGAATGAGATACACAGACGAATGAGATATACAGACGAATGATATTAAACGGAATGTTTAAATAGATAATATTTTCATTGAATTTTAAATAAAAATGTATAATTCTAAAACAGATTGCTTATTATAATACATCGTTGCTGCGCGGGCATTTTTCGAGCCGCCAGTGTTGTCACACATAATTATTTTTTTTGTATCATTAATTTCTGAGTTACTTTCGCATTTATAATATCAATACCTATAATATATTATATATGTATAATATTATATGTATCCTAATCCTAACTATATCCTAACTTTATATAATATGTATATGTATAATATATATAATAATATTATAAATGCGAAAGCAACTGTCTGTCTGTTACTCTTTTACGCCAAAACTACTGAACGGATTTGTATGAAATTTGGTATACAGATGGTCTAGACCTTGAGAAAGGACATAGGCTACTTTTTATTGCGAAAATTCCACGCGGACGAAGTCGCGAGTAACAGCTAGTATTTTATACGTTATTAATAAAAATATTGTTACTCATTAAACCTATTCACTAACCACATCATCATTGTCAATCCGTTTTAATATGTATAGTGGGGCTTGCCGTTTTTCTAACAATAAGGGTAAATAAAACAGGTACTTTCAAAATGAATTGAACAAATGGTACTATGTTTAGTCGGAAACCAGTCTTTCCGTCCCGTAGCCGCGATCCATTTTTCTTTTAATATTGCATCTTGTGGGAAACTAGGAAAAAAAGACATATAAATAAATACTACAAATACACATTAATTAGAATGTTTATTTATATATGAGAGTTATTTTTTAATAATAATTAGTATCATTCGTCTGTCCGATATCGATAAGAATCGATTATTGATTAAAGTAGTAGAACGAACAACACTAGTAGCAAAATTTGACAGACGAATGAGAAGTTGCGTGTACCACGAAGTCGAAGCGATGCGCGACAGTGGCGCTTGTCCGTTATACATCGCCTCTTAACACATAACGTCAGATCAAACGCTCAAAACAAACCCGGCAATGTATCGTAAAAAAATTTTTGAATGGTAAGTTATAGGTTTTTAGGTACATTCTTGAAACCAACGCTTGGAATACTTAAAAAAATGTTATAAAATGAATTAACACTTAATATAATATTAAAATAACTTACCCGTGATAGGAAATATGTCCTTGCCTTTGGGAGCTCGAAGTTTTTGGCTTATTGCAATTAATTATCACACATTGAGGCATTTTTGTAGTTTTCGCGGCCGTCCGCATGCAACAACAGACGCGCGTGGACTGTAAGCAGCGGCAGCTCCTTCCGATGATTTATCGGGATCGGGACACGCAAAGTAGGTGCATTCGCGTTATCTAGGTATATCTATATCTGTGCTTTGAAAGTTTGGGACTTGTACCCTTGTATGTACCACACCCTTGTACTGTTGAAATTGCTGTTTTTTTCTTCTTCAATATTCGCTAGCCTAAAATGACTATAATGCAATAGCTATGCTGCCCTTTATTTTGTTTTTGTAACATCTCAAGACTTCTTCATCTATTTTGCGTATTAGTCCAGTCAATGAATGCCTTAACGACGGTGTAGAGAGAAATCCGTGGAACACAATTTCTGACCTCGGGACTTTATTTAGCCTAGTTAGGTGGTGAACATAGCAAAAGTCCCCGCCCTTAGCCCTTGAGCCGGCAGGGAGAGGGGGGTTTAAAGGTACCACTTTTCGGTTTTTCGCTTAATCCTCGGAAACTAGGCGTCCTAGTGACATTACTACTATGAACCAAAAAAAGCTTATTCAATTTGCTACAGGCGAGACCGTAAAGTTTTTCTATATCTTGTATAGTTTTTGCGGCATCTGCTCTAGAAGGTCTGTAAAATTGAAAATTTAATTTTTGTCTTACATGTTCCTATCAGGAGAAAATCGACTAAATCAACATTGAGCAAACACTATAGACATGCGGGAGCATGTTAAGTCTAGTTCCAGGGAGGGGACTGCATCGTGCGTATATTTATACGAACCAATTGGAGCCACTTTTGACTCCTCATCATTCAAAAACTAATGTGCATTAACTCTTCAAATTTGGCTCATGTATTGAGACTTGCAAGATATACATCAGCTTTAAATTTCATAAATATACCTCAAACGGTTATTTAGGTATTGACGTTCAAAAATCGACATTTAGAACACTAAAATCTATCTATCACCTGTGAAATGTTAAAATTTACTGGTTTTTTATTTGTTCCTTTGTATTTACATAACTACCTTTCTGGATGCCAAATTTGAACCTTCGAGGTCATCTGGAAGTGGTTAGAATTTGGTATATAGGTCAGACATGTAGATTTTTGGACGTCAATACCTAAAGAACCGTTTGAGGCATATTTATGAAATTTCAAGCTGATGTATATCTTGCAAGTCTCAACACATGAGCCAAATTTGAAGTGTTAATGCACAGTAGTTTTTGAGTGATGAGGAGTCAATAGTGGCTCAAAGTGGTTCGTCTAAATATACGCACGGTGCAGTCCCCTCCCTGGAACTAGGCTTAACATGCTCCCGCATGTCTATAGTGTTTGCTCAATGTTGATTTAGTCGATTTTCTCCTGATAGGAACATGTAAGACAAAAATTAAATTTCCAATTTTACAGACCTTCTAGAGCAGATGCCGCAAAAACTATACAAGATATAGAAAAACTTGACGGTCTCGCCTGTAGCAAATTGAATAAGCTTTTTTTGGTTCATAGTAGTCATGTCACTAGGAGGCATAGTTTCCGAGGATTAAGCGAAAAACCGAAAAGTGGTACCTTTAAACCCCCCTCTCCCTGCCGGCTCAAGGGCTAAGGGCGGGGACTTTTGCTATGTTCACCTCCTAACTAGTCTAAATAAAGTCCTGAAGTCAGAAATTGTGTTCTACAGTTTTCCATCTATAATGCTTTATTGACTGGACTATATTGCTTGCAAATTTTTAATGATTTTATAACTCAGATCATAGATATGATCTGAGTTTTATAATGTTTAACAAAGCTGGCCTGAAATGGCGCCCGTTTTCAAAACTGAATGTTTTATCACGGTTATAATACAATATTACCTTAGTAACTTTAATGTTACCCGTCTCAAATTGAGACTCTCAATAGCTTCTCACAAAAGTTTCAAACAACTTAGATCCTTAAAAAATCGCAAAAATGATTGTCAACTTCACTAAACGTAGGTAACTCTACGAGAACCTAGTAGGTTTTATAACACGTTTTTAAAGTAATTTCACTAAAATCAATAAATCTATGATTAGAACTTAGTAGATGATAACCTTGGGATATACTTACCTACTTAGGCAGCAGTTCACAATAACAATCGCATTGTCCATCTAGCTAGGTAATTAAAAAAATCAAAGTTAGGTCCTAATTCCCGAAATGCTGGCTACTAAATTATAGTCTAAGACCCGGTTTCTGAATAATGTGATTTTTAGATTGAGCGTGCTCATTTGGGGTACCAAAGTACCAAATAGGTATACAGGAACTTTATTTATAAGCATGAAAAGTTCATAATTTATATTAGACCGGTACTAACAGTTGATTGAACACGGTCTAGCCAAAAATCTTTTTTGAGAAAACAAACCTGCCTTAAAAAACGGGTCTAAGTAGGTCCTACTTAGACCAGTTTTTAAGGCAGGTTAAGTCTTAAGTTTTATATTGTAGGCATTTATAACAAAAGTAAAACAACAGACATTGATCTGACGCAGCGTAGTCCGTAGTTATTTAGGTGGATGGTTTGCGGTTTCCTGCGCCGACCGCGACACCATCGGCCAGTTTCACAAACTCGTGTTGTGCTCGTTTAAATATAACATTGGTAGGTACTTACTATAAACCTTTCTTTATCATACCAAGTCGTGTAAAAAGCGTACAATTTTACAGTAAGCAGTTAGCCATTCGTTATGTAAGATGATTCCGTGTTTCGCAGGGTAGGAGGTAGGTAGGCGTGAACCCGAGGGTTGAGGTTTGAAAATTACATACCTACTTAGTAGGTATCTATTTAAAGGAGACGCACAAATTTTGACGACAAACAACTTGAAGGCAGTCCATGTGACTGAAGACCTCACCTGGGTACAGGTTTATCCCCCTAAGACGTGGCAAATTGGGATAATTATAATTTCGAAAGGCCTTCGCTCCACACCGTTTATTTCTATGGAGTAGGTACCTACTTCGCTCCGTGAAGGGATTCGATTTTCTGAGCGATCCAAAAGCTCCACTTTTCTAGTGGCAATAAGTATGTAATGTCCAGCTGTCATAATTTTTTACTTCATTTACAACCTTAAAAACTTATGTTCAAATACAATTATTTAGGTATGTAGAGTAAATACCCTTTCCCTAAATCTTAATACTCGTAGGCATCGTCTTTTAACCGACTACAAAAAGGACACAATTGAATTAATATTACTTAAATTATTTCTAAGCAGGAACACTTATTATCACCTAAGATAATATCAAGTGAAGGATAGTTGATACTTGTCGCACGTGTGGTCTCCAATCTAGTCATTTTCCATACGACTGACAACCTACTAACAGTACCAACAGGCATCGGGTTACATTATAATATCAATATCGTTTCACTTTTAGGGATCGTTCATTAAGCCAGTGAATGGCATGTAATTTTTTATGTTTATGTTTATACTAGCTGTGGCCGCGACTTCGTACGCGTGAAAACCCGTTTTCGCAACATTTTTCATTGTTGCTCTGCTCCTATTGATCGTAGCGTGATGTTGTATAGCCTATAGCCTTCTTCGATAAATAGGTAGGCTATCTAACACTGAAAGAATTTTTCAAATCGGACCAGTAGTAGGGAGATTAGCGCGTTCAAGTAAACAAACTCTTCAGCTTTATAATATTAGTATGTATTGATATAGATAAGCGGCTTGCTTACAATTTAACATCTGTTATAACTACATGATGCAATGACTTTTTGGAACTTCTAAACCTTAGATATAAGATTTGGGTAAGTGTATTTTTTTATCTTTCTATTGTTGATTTTGTATACTGTTTTGATTCTCATAGATAGATGTGTGTTAGCTGTAGATCGATAGCACAGAATAAGTAATAGTATCAAGTTAGGTAATAACTTAATAAGTAGTAGGTAGTCAGTCTCACTGAGAGTGAGAAATCCAAATTTTAATTTAAATACACAAAACTGCGAGAGGAGAATGTCACATAAAATATTTTGTTGCTTTGTACGGGCCAGCGGTGATGACATCCAAGCCACATGATTGAGGGCGAAGCTCTAATGAGTTTTTTGATTTACGTCGGCAATAGCTCGCCAGTCGCCAGGGCCATGCCCGCTTGTCCAAACCGCGAGCTTACCGCAACGGTCTCCGGCTAACGTTCGACGTTCAAAACCACAACATTTTCTTCGCTGCGATGCCCGCATATTATATAATAAAACGTATTTCCAAATAAAAAATACCACGCTGAACGCTGTCTCGGGCTGTAAGAAAGTTGTCGGCTTGATTGTTGTGGCATCCAAATATTTTTGTTATAATAATATTTTAAGCAATAACATAGGGGAGACCGGGTACAATAGTACCACGGGTCAATAGTACCATCGGCGATATTTCTTCATACAAGCGACGTTAGATTGTGTGCATAGCGTCAGAATATGCGCTTTTTGTGTTTCCATCCGCTCACCAGTCGGCGGCGCTTGTGCTGAGAAACAAAGGTGTACAGGAAGGATTTTTGTTTTTTGCCCAGCCGCAGTAAGTTTTTATGTCGAATATATGAGCCCATAAGTTGCCTAATATGCTATTTGTTACCAAAGTATTGTTGTCAATAGTTTATCCAGGCTCTAAACTTTGTATCGACAGCGAATTATTGGCATTCACTGTGAAAATGACTGAATTTTAGGTGAAGTTCTCTTGACTACCTACTTGGCATAGCTGGGCATTAACTCGTTAATCCGTTAATCGTTAATTAACGAAGTTAACATTTCTATTAACGGATTAACTTTTAAGTTAACTTTAAAAAATGTTAACGGACTCGTTAACTTCCGTTAAATTATCCTAAGTCCGTTAATCGTTAATCCAGTACCTACTATTTACCAAAAAGATACAGAAGTAACGCTGAAAAACGCTAGAAAAACGCGTTCTGACAAGTACGTTCGGGCTTCCAGAACTTCCAGAACCCAAAACAACAGTTTTTGTAACCAGATCACTAATGACACTTGTTAGTATGTGTGGAACAACTCTTGAAACTGAATTAAAGACCAATTTTCCTGAACCTATTGAACTGAAATTTGGTATACTTATGTAAGTACGATGACAATGCAATGTTATGGCACCATTGAGCTGGTCTGATGATGGAGTCATGAGGTGGCCATAGGAACTCCTAAATGAAACGGCGGCATCGCATCGAATTTGGGTTCGTTAGATTTGTCTTTTCGAGCACTTTAGTACTAGATGATGTCCAGGGTCCTGATGATGGAGTCAGGAGGTGGCCATAGGAATTCCTAAACGAAACGGTGGAAACTTATCGAGTTTGAGTTTGCTGGATTTGTCTTTTCGAGCACTTTGGTGCTAAATTGTATTATAATTGAACCAAGGCTCTGAGATTGAGATACTTACTACTAAAAAGTGAATAAAATTATAATAATTAAAAAACTTTTTTAAAAACAAGCTTTTATTCTGAAATGCAGTTGTACTAAAACGAAAAAAATCATTGTACTTATGCAAGGTTCAAATAATTTCGAAAGCTTGTAGCGCAAACATAAAAGAGGAATAAATTCCATGTGCGATACAAGCTTTCGAAATTATTTGAACCTTGCGCACAATTATTTTTTTCGTTTTATTATCATGTGTTAACGGATTAACGATTAACGTTAACTTGCGTTAAATCTTGCGAAATGTAACGTTTTAACGTTTAACGAAGTTAATTTTTTTATTAACGGTTTAACGATTAACGAAGTTAACTATTTAATTAACGGTGCCCAGCTATGCTACTTGGAACAATTGTACCAGTCTCCATGGGGTCAATTGTAGCGGTACAATCAATCCCGTGGTACAATTAACCCCCGGAACCTTATTTTATACTTACTACATAATATTTTAAATTGGTTTTAAAGTATCTATACTTATAATAAGATAAGTTATTATAAAACATTCACGTGGTTATTTTACATTTTTACAATTATATTTTTACAATTACAGGCATACCTACCTACTGAAAATATAGTCTAGGCTCATTCATAGTTGCATGCATTAAGCATTAATTAGACACATAATTAATGTGTTTTATTAAATAAGTAGATAAAAAGGTGATATAAGTAGGGTGCATCGTTGAACAGTGAACCGGCCTTTTTTCTAAATGCTCTAATTAGCTGGAAAATGAAGCTAGAAATGTCATTATGGTCTTATCAGTCAGGTAATTTAATAAAGTTTCTAATTTTTAGGCTTAAAATTAGCCTGAGCAATAAAAAGGTAACTTAAATTAGGTTTTTAAAAAAAATGAAATTTGGCTCACTGTGTACTACGGGTAGTTTTCACTGAACCACCCATATTTCAACAGTGAACCATAAAGTTAATTACGAGTAAAAATTATGATTTTGGAAAATAAACAACATAATTTTAGATAATCAGCTTTTATTTTTACAACACAAAAATCAAATAGAAATAAAAATGATTATTTCAACAAACAGTCTTCATAAAAAATCACAGAATCCAAAAATAACAACGAAACTCACACAAAACCCAAATGAAAAGAAAAATGCTTCTTTTAACAAAAATAACTAAACATTGTCTAATAAAGCCTTTAAGTAATCAATAATCAACCTTTTTGGTGGTAAACAAACAGTCTTCATTTAAAAAATCACAGAAAACAAAAATAACACAAGACACAATTGAAAAGAAAAATCCTTCTTTAAACAAAAATAACTTAAAATTGCCTCTTAAAGCCTTTAGGTAATTAATCAACCGTTTGGTGGTTAAATAAAAAAACAGTCAACCGGTTCACTGTGTACTTTGAAAACCTGGTTCACTGTTCAAAACATACACTATTCTACTTATGAGTTCACAAACAATAAGAAGTACGCGGAATGGTCATCACGGAATGTGCTCATTATACAGATAAAACTACAATAATTTTGATACCAAATAGATTTCGTACTTAATATAAATAGCAAAATATACAAAAATCGTAAAGCATAACTAAAAAAACTATCTTTTGTCGTCGAGAAACAAAGAATTCGCAGCCATACTTCACACCTTAGCCACAGTCGCCGGCGCACTACGGGAGAGGGTAAGGGCATCCACGAGACACGAAGTGACTCGTTCGGTGGAACTGGCAACGTCATACTTTTTGAAATATGGCGGTGGTTCAGCGTATCTGGTTGGTTCACTGTTCGACTACCCACCCTACCTAAATGCCTACTTAAAATGTTTTAATATAGGTTTCTAAAACCCTTCTGAATATGTACATTTTAGCTTAATTCAGTAAGTAACTAAGTATTTGAACATTTTGTTTTAGATGCCTCGGCGTAGAGTCAAAAGTACGGATCGCGGATCAACGGATCTATTCCTTTATGAACAGGCTTATGTAAAAATCTTAAAAGGTCGAAGCAGTAGTAGGTATAAATAATCAGGGTCAATTGTACCAGGGGTCAATTGTACCCTCATACAAAAATAGATTTTTCAGTTTTGATATTTCTATCATTGTTATTATGCTTATTGTTGTTTCAGAAGCAATATCCGAGCCAAATAGATGGCATATTATGTAGAAACAGTTAGTTTATTCGTTTTTATGGAAGAAAAGTTATTGTGTTGTTTTTAAACTTATGTGTTGATTTTTCATACTTGTTCCTAAATATTTTCGATCTCAATTAATAAAGACTGATGATTGTAGGAGATTAAGAGAACAGAATACCAATAAAGGTGATGATTAGATAAACATAACTACTTTTACGAGGGTGGTCTGAAAAGTTTCCGACCTCAACGTGAAGATGGCAGCACACATCAATTAAAGTCAGGGAATGTAATTGTGCATCTTTTGACAGGAACACTTCAAAGTTTCAGCCATTTTTGACGCGCGGTTTTTATTTGAAAGTCGTTTGAGTGAGTCGATGTGAGTATTTTTGTGAAAATGGAAAATATCGAGTATCGAGCTGTCATAAAATATTTGTTTTTGAAAGGGAATACCCCTACGCAAATCAAAGATGAGTTAGATTCTGTGTACGGGGACTCTTCACCGTCATTTACCACAGTAAAATTTTGGGCAGCCGAATTTAAACGTGGCCGTAAGAGCTTGGGAGATGATGAACGTTCGGGACGTCCAAAAACTGTTACTACTGACGATAACATCACTAAAGTTCACCAAATGGTGTTAGACGACCGCCGAATTAAAGTGAGAGAGATAGCAGAGGCAATGAAAATGTCCAAAGAACGTGTTTGTCACATATTAAATCAAGATTTAGGCATGAGAAAGCTGTCCGCGCGTTGGGTGCCGCGTTTGCTAACGTCAGACCAACGACGTGTTCGAATGAACATTTCCAATGCTCTGTTGGCGCAGTTTAGGCGCAATAAATCCGAGTTTTGGCGCCGACTAATTACTGTAGATGAGACTATGTAGAAAAATAAAAATAAATTTTAAGAAAAAAAATCTTGTATCTATGTTAGGTCGGAAACTTTTCAGACCACCCTCGTATTGCCTCATATATTATTGGTACAATTGACCCGTTGTAGGGGTCAATTGTAACATGAGACATCGTACAGTTCAAATTCGTTTTTCATTAAGTATTCGAAATAATAGTTCAACTCTGCATGCTTAAATTTGTAGCTTAAGAGTCTAGTTTTTACAGCATCCTAACAGAATAAGTTACATTTCATTAGATTTCTCAATATTGAACAATTTCCAAAAAATGGTACTATTGTCCCCGGTCTACCCTAACATATTTAAAAATCTAACTTTTAGTGCAAGAACACACTAAATTACACAGCTAGGCATGGTTTGTTCAAGCTGGTACTACTTACTATACGCAAATCTATACAATAGTCATAAAATCTATTATAATTTAACGTCGCGGAGCTTTTAAGAGCAATATTCTGAAGTGTAAACAAATGTCGCAGTGGAATCGAGTGGAACAGTTTCAAATCAGTTTCAATACTTTCAACCCCTACAGTAATGAGATGCTAGGAGATTTCGAGAGGCGTTCATTGAATTGTCAAAAATGTTCCTTTCACATTTAGCTGCGTATGAGTGTCGCGTTGCTTGTCACTTAAATATGCGGCACAAAGCCGGGTGACACATCGCGACGTGAGGCCATTGTCGCTGTCAATACAAATCCCTCCGCGTTCAAACAGAGCTAAAGTTGCAAGCGCAGTCGTACCCATTGTTTTCATTGTTTTGTCGCATTTATAATGATCAATATTTAAAATAAGTCCTACTACTAGTCCTGCTGTATGTAAAACCAAAACGATAATAAGTACTAACTTAAACTTGGAATATTCTAAAGTAGGCAACAGCAAATCTTATACACCCCGGTCACGGGATAGTAGAGGCAATAAATTTAAACTTTGAAAATGATATTAAATTAAAATTCGTTAGTTACATAATTAGTCTAAGAAATATTTTATCTTGTTAGTGAAAGGTTAATAGATACCAGATTACCTGAAACCTAACTAGGAATGATTACTTCTATGTCATTCCGTCATTTAGCACTATAATCTTCCTACTAAGCATTTAGTGTATGTATTTGAAGTTGGTAATGATCTCGTCAGAATATTATCTGTCGTTATTAATCTATTTATAGCAGCTAATAGGAGATTTTAAATCGTCGAGCACTATTAGGCCGAAACGCGTGCCGTGACATAATCAGTTGATCTCATAAATAAATTGTGAGCTTTGTGAAGAAAAACAAAGGGGTTCAAGTTATTTGTACGTAAAGGGCGCGCGTGCCGGCGCGCGGGCGGGTCGCCATGTCGGGGAAATTGCGTCGGGAGACAGATGACGATCGGGAAGAATGTTGTTTTGAGATTCGGGCTATCGAGATTTTGTGCTGATAGATTTACGGGCTTATGGAGTGCCTTCATAAATTTTAAATGAATTCGACAATTCGTAGCTGCCGTAAATTAGAAAAAACCGGCCAAATGTGTGTCGGACTCGCAAAAAAAGATTTCAAGGTACACAAGTATCACAATATACAAAATTGAACGCCATGCACTTTTATTAATCGTTCTACCTATCTAATACCTTCGTAAATCGAATAGAAACAATAACCGTAAGAAAAACCTAAATATTTTTAATAGAAATAACGTTCTGTGAAAATTTTAACTGTCTCTACATGCTACCGTTCATGAGATTCAGGCGATACAGCCCATTGACTTTTGTAGACAGACAACTTCCTAGCTAGGTCCTAAGATATTAAGAATTAAATAAATAAATAATGTATGAGACAGAACTACCTAACCTACCGCTTGTCTCCTGTAAAGCTCTACATCCCTGTAGGTAATTACGACAACGAATATTAAATTGCTTTACTCCATAGACTTCTTTACATCAGGTGGCGTGGACTTCTTTGTTTTTATCCTTTAGCCAAACAAATAAATAATATAAAATAAATAAATAAACAAAAGTATAATTTAAACAGAGAAAAAATCGTTTGAAACATTTACTGTTTTGAAATTAAAGTTGAATCTAAATTAACGAAAAAGTTCTTCAAAGAGTTGAACCATTTGTTTTTATAATCTCCTGCTTAAACTCCTTTTGTTTAGACACATTTAAAGCGGAATGATATATGTGTAACGACACGAGCCAACTGTTCCAGTTGTTTAAGGAATTTACGAGCGGGCCCGAACACGGCAAATACATTTGTTAATAGACACATTAGTCGTAAACGCTGCCTGCGCGCGCGCTTAATTGCCGACACATTGCTGATTGGTGTCGCGTCTATCGTTACAGCCCATCCGCTTAATCGGTACATGTAGCAATTTGTTTGACGATACGAATCATGAATAAAAATGCACATGAAATAAGAGCCTTATGAGTAGGTTATCAAGTTTAAGCGAACAAGACTGAAAGCTCTGAAAAAGCTCGTATTCTTTTTTAGATTTTAAAGTGGACGAAAATATTTAAAAACCTCAAAGACAAGACTAAAACACATAAAATAATCTTACCTACTGGCCGCTATCCAGTTTAAACGTACCTTTATTTATAATTTAACTACATATATCACAAACGAATCGTCACAAAACAGCTAAACTCTACATGACATTATTGGGGGTGCAGAGCGCCAACGCTTCACAATGAATTTGCTCTTTGTAAACATTATACGCGAAGTTTGAAGTGAAATGCAAATTCTATGCGAAAAACAATACGCTATGTGCAATTAGCATAATGGCAACGTGTGGTCGTATTGTTTTAGTGAATGTGCGCGCCGCCCGCCGAGCGCGTCGCTAACGAGCCCGGCGCGTGCGCCTCTCGACGTGACTCTACACTCTTGTCTTTTGTTCCACCTGCACACCCTCGCATGTTTGTCACTCAAAATAGGATTTAATGGACTATTGTTCGGTTGATATATTATTAAAAACATTTTACTACTTCAAAATGTAACAATTTGAGGAAAATTAAATTTAAGTTAGAAACAAAATTTAATGCGATAAAATAAAATGATCGGCTCTTGTCGGCACGACCACTATGATCTGGGAGGTAGGATTAAACTTGTTTGTATCCAACAATAAAGCCTACTTGTTTCTTAGATACTGGCCATTGATGATCTCTCTGATACTATTATACTGCAAGTTAAACGAAGCTGATCTTAGCTTTCGTGTCCATATTAACACAATGAAGGACGTCGCAATGTCTGCCGGACCTCAATAAGTGAAACAGTTCGGTCGGATGCACTCGATTGAGATTTAGATAACAATGTTGCAGCAATGAATGCCTTTCATTGAGTGTTTAGTTTTGAAAAGAGTAGTTTTAAATGGACAAGAATGAGGGCCAATGTTGAAGAGTACAAGCGTTCAGACCACCGGCGTCGGAGCGCTTTGCAGTCCGCCGCGCGCGCTGGACCGTGCTGCGGCTCTCAAGCGCCGCTAGACTAGGCCTCGCCTAAGCAGCCCATTACAGACACAAGTTACTTGATTTGATATAAATTATTACAATATGTATTTTAAAAGTTAAAAGTGTTGTTGCTGCTGTTGCTGCTTATATTATGAATTGTCAGATATAGCAAGGACTTATTGTATCAAGATGTCGGTTTTCCCAGTTTCGTAATGGTGACTTTACATAGTTTTTCAAATGCCGTTCGAAAATATGTTATTGATTTTTCTTTGACTTTTTTTTTTCAAAAGCTAAAAGCTCCTTTAAAAGCTTTTTACAGGACCACTACCATTACCAAATTCGGGGGAATAAAAAAAATATCTTTTTTGATTTAATAAATTAACTTATCGAAGAGGCATCGTTGCCATTTTCATCGGAAAATTGAACTGAACAACTGAAATGAGACTACGAAAAGTAAAAAAAAAAACATCACCTATTTCTTAAAATAGAGTCCGTAAAGAAAATAATGTTTTATTTATTCCTTTATTAGGACGTCTTACTTACAAAATATATTTATCTGTTCATCTGTGTTCATCAATATGCAGAAAAACAGGCGTATTGTCAAACGGCCATTCATCGCACTGCTATTGAATATCAATCAATACTTGTCTGGAGATCTCTTGTTAACGCATACTTTAACAAACAACAAACAAAAATTGCAACTTGTACATCGCACCTCGAAAGCTCGAATTCGCAAAATTAAAAGCATTCTCAACTTTATTGCATTTCAAGTAAGATACATTTTGCTCAAAGTGCCACTGAACTGGAGGCGGCATATCATAACACAAGACGATGTTATTCTTACTTAATCTATTGTGTAAGTTCAAGTTTTTATAAGAGCTTTTATTGAAATGTTTGGCTCTATGTTAGTAATTCGATAAAAGGAGATCCAACTCTGAATACGGTCACAATAGTTCCCTTTTGAAGTCATAATCGTGTTTCTAAGCAAACTATTCTTTATTCACGTTAATCTCATTTCTTTTCATATTGCTCGTTCTTTTATATGGAAGTATCTAGGTATTTATTTTCTCTATACTGTTTAGTTTCAGCTATTTTAGTTTCAATTATTGTCACTAAAGTATATTCAGAAGATTGAATTAATAATTATTCTCATTATAATACTCATAATTACTTTCGGAGGCGGCTGCCAGTTTACGCTGCATATTTGTATGTAGGTAATATAAAACGTGATGTCGGAACTGACGAGCAAGCTGCTCCGGCCCGCCTCGTCACGTCCCGGCCAAGACGAGATCTCAGCTTCTGTTATTTGCCAGCAATACCACAAAATTATCCTCAATATCAATCGCAACGGAAATTAGTTTGTGCCTCTACTCTACTATTGTTTGTAAATTGAAGTCATTCCGAAAGCAATTTAAGAATCGCTCGCCCACTAACCTGTTACTCTACCTTAATTTGTTACTAATAAAAACGTCAAGAACATCCAACGAAAAGTCATTAAGGCAGGAAACAGACGTTTTATGGAACATGATATAATACTTGCCGTCATATGTCTACATTTTAATAATGGAGGTTAAGAGAGTCGTTAAAGATCGTTTAACCCGCCCTGCTCGCGGGTCGCGGCCGCCCCCGACGCGACGGTCTGCACTCCGCACTATATCATTGCATCGGTCACGCGCGCCTCGCTCCAATTTATCCCTCCATAAAATGGCACAACGATGGCAAGGGTTGGATTTTAATTACGATATTTTTCTATTATTTCCTCCGCTGTCTTAGTTTCGGAGCAAGGGTCGTGAGATGTAATAAATTCCGCTTTTTTATGAGGTCACGGTTAACCCTCTTGATAACGTTTATCGCACATCTGGTGGAAATGAAAAGCTCTTTGTTGTTCACGCATTAGTGCAATTCCGTCATTAATTTTCTGTTATTACCAGACAAGTGTATTAATTAATATTATTAAAAAGATAAACCGTGTATGATATAGATTCAAAATAAAAATATTCAAGGACTATTGACTATGTCCGTAGTACTCCGTAGTATGATATGGTAAATAATGCCTTTCCATCTTTATGTATTAAAATTATTAATTTTAACCATTTTATTATACTGTATGGTCTATGTAATAATTTTACTAATTAAATAATAAGCAATACGTGGCAATACTGTCACTTTGCATCACGTTTAATGGCGAATGGGATGATACATGCGCGTGTGAGCTCGTACGAGTGACAGCGCGTCACGCGTCGCGGCTCTGAAGCGAGCAACAGCCCGCTTGAACATTTTCAGCCGATTGGGCACGAGAAGCGTGAGCACGGCTAATTTTATTGATCACCTAGTACCGTGTCAATAAAAAACTGGTAAAGGGGTTCATTGTCAGTGCTTATCCAACCAATATCTGTACTTTTACCATCAATTATGCCTTTTTATTAACTGTTCGCACCTTTTTTAATAAGATATAATTTTGAAGAACAGATCCAGCCCTAACAAAAATATGCGAATTTATACTTACTAATATACAGGGTGTTAGGTAAATGGGTATATGAGCCGACACTAGCCCATGTTAACATGGGCATATAAATGGTATGGTGAAGTCAGAAAATGTAAATAAACATTTAATTTTTTAAAATTTTCATACAAAATAAATTTTATAAAATCCGATTTGTATGAAAATTAAAATAATTAAATTTATGATATCAATTTTCTGACTTCACTATACCATTTATATGCCCATGTTAACATGGGCTAGTGTCGGCTCATATACCCATTTACCAAACACCCTGTAGATGTAGTAATTGTAATTCGGGAAAATGGAGTGGTAGAGTCGAGTCGCTGAGAGTCCTTAGTGTGGGTCACGGTGTGATGAATTTACTGAGCTTATCATGAAACAATAGTCATTGAACTAAATATGGAACTTAGTAATAGGTAGGTATTTTCAAAAACTACTTCATATTTATACCTAACTGCAATGTGTAAGTTAATATATAATATTGATTTTAATGATACTTTATTTTACCCTTTAAAAGCTTATCTTACCGTGTCAATATCACATTATCGCGGCATGAGTAATTTGACAACCCAAAAACATATTTTATAATTTATGCAATATAATACCGAATTTGTTTCATAATGCAAACACTGTTCGATAGATCGAAAGGATTGTGCTGTCGCCGCTGCCTATGAATAATTATAATTCGTTAGTGGCGGGAATGGATTTGTGTGCTTAAACGATTAAAGTTATTTGAATACGGCTTTGTAGCACTAGGTGTACGAGTGGGAGCGCTGTACGCAAATACAGATGTTCGCACTTAGGGCTCGCGGGCGCAGCTTAAGCGTGCGCCGCGCTAATGCTGATGGAATAAATAAAACCATACGGGCGAAAAAATATCTCCCACAAAATCTTTACTTTAATAATTAAGATATTTTTTTCTCCAATGCCTTTTTTATTTAACGCTAAAACGGAATATTGCATCTCTACCAAAGTAGTGATCGATCACCAGCCACGTGCTTTTCCGTTGGACATTTTTTCGATAAAAAATGAGTTTCGCCCAAAAAAGATTGGAGCTTCTAACAATGAGCAACATCGTGATAAAAGTATTCGCTTAGAAGATGAATAAATATTTGAGCGAGGGCGTAGTGAAGCACGAAACTGACGAACAAAAGCATTAAACGAGGATTAGGATAGGTATTAATGCTATTTGATTACTTAGACACATAGCGCATGTGCACGGTGAATGGATCCTCTTTCCTTCGCACAAAGAAGTGATCCTTTTCAGTTAAGAGGATTTGAGAACGCGGCTTTGATACACAAACATTTTGAGAACAACGTAAGTGTCTTTTAAAAAACTGTAACTGTAGATTTGTGAAAAGCCTAAACACAAATAGTACGTCACAAGTTTTTAAGGAGCTTTTTACAGGTAGGTAGGTAAATTGACACAAATTGTGAATGTGAATTCCAACCATGTGTCATTGAAAAGTAAAAGGTAGTATTTTCCTTGATGAATGCACTACTTTCCGATTTTTTCCGGAAGTGGTAGAGCAAGCTATTATTTGGAATGTGAATAAGTGCCCTAAAAAGAGCTTACGTATTAATAAATTGAATATTAAAAGCTCAAGTTAAACATTGAGTTTCATTATCGTTCTGATTTTGACTCATAGTGAAATTTTACCAACGTACCACTTCGATGTTGTTATTAATTATTTTCGGAAAAAAACTAAATGGTATTCTTGCCAACAGCAGAGTAGTACGCTTGCGCAGAGCACCCTGTCTGAGTTCGCAAATCGATACGTTTACGTCGGTTTGGGAGTAGGAGGTGAACCTCCTTACTCTACAGACAGACAAACATCCTCTTCTCATAGACTCTACTCTATCTTTATTTTGCTAATCTCATTTCATGTAACAAGGAAATTAATACACTACATTTTTGTTACATTTTATAATCATTATCTTAATCTGCGTGTAAAATAATGAAATTTAAATGCTATAAACTCCTTCAAATGCCTTTTGGGTACTACAGGCTAACAAAAAATTGTTCTCTCACGTCAAACTTGGTAACAATGTTGCCCAATGTTTAACGTTCCGATTAAGTTGTATTCACACGTTTCATGGGTCGTTACAACAAAGGTTATTTGACTAAATCGGTAAAATATGGAACGATAAGGTACCGGCATTAATCATCAGACGCGCGTGAAATCAAATTACCGTTTACTAGTCACAGGCACAATAAAAGGGTTGCTGCTCTACCGCGTGACCAATGCAGACCCTTTCTAGCTCGGCTCTCTCGTCCTTTTCACTCCCTTCAGCCCATCCTATACGGGAAAGTGATGCAAAATAATATCACGCCAATGTATAGTCGTACACCGCAAATCGAGATTTGTGCAAATCGAAAATGCAAACAAATTCTGTGATGAAATTGGTTTTGTGTTGCAGATATTATGGTGAGTATTACTCGTAATAGAAATGTCATGGTAGAGTCGACCCTTTCGAATTATTGGAAGCAGTAAAATGTACTTTCCCATGGAAATGCGCATTTTCAGTTTAGTTGATGTTCTTTGTATGTTCATCGCGTTCCGTTCCAATACAAAAGGAATAAGAAATTACAGTGTCCCACCAAAACATTTTCATGTAAAATGAACGAGACGATATAATCGCTCGCATTGTGAAATAAAATTCAGATCTCATGTAGAGCCAAGCCTCTAACTTTACAAAGCTTAACTAAACAAACTCTACACCTTATTGAAAATAAGTGGCACGGCCGGCTCAAGACAATGTGTAAACAGTAAACGCAAAATTCAATCTTCCTATTTCTGATTGACGGTCTAATAGCGGAGTTGTAAAGGAGCACAAACGTGCTGTCCAAAAATGTGTGCACGTCAAACGTTAATCCTGCGATTGACTTTTGTTATCGGCCCGGGTTTTAATTAGGGCGAAAGGCCCGTCGTTATACGTGTCCCGAACAATACGCACTCCAGTGATTGACACAAATTACCTCTAATCGGGAGTTTGCCATACAACGATCCCAAATCCATAAATTTTCAATCTATTGTTGATGCTTCTCCCATTGCAAATGGTGCAATTTGAAAAAATAAACTAAAATTTGTTGTATGGCGCTATCCCTAATCCAACATCATGACCAATACACATCTAAGGATACGTAAAAGGAGATCGTCCATAGCTACCGTATTGTAATTCATACTCGTATAGGAAAAGGGTTACGAAAAAAGTTTTGTGCTCAATTTAAAATTAAATTTAATTGTATTTTAATCCGAGCGATAAACGTCAATCAAGTCTCTCTCTGCGACTGTGATACATGTATCAGGAGAGCTCAACGCGTCGCGCCCCCGTCGCCATTCAAAAAGGATTTCGAGCAAGGGTGAAATTAAAATGTCAAAATAGTAGCAGCGTAGTGCGAGGTATTTGTCTCCGGTTCTATCAGAGTCCATTGTGCCTCGTCTACTTTGTGAAACATGAAAAACGATACCGTTTAAGCTCTTTATTCATTTAAAAATGTAAACTCCATACCTGCGTGTTTTGTTTGATCCGTTACTTATTTTTACAATGGGTTGTCAAAAAGCCTTCCAGTTTCGGACAATGTTTCATTGTGCAATATGTTTTTCGATGTTCCTTTACTGCTTCCTGGATTTCCTGGTATTATAAAGAGTCGGTATTAAAATGCTGTACATAGGCATTTGGCCAAAGAATTTTCATATTGCGTTTTTAATTACTTATGAGATGAATTTTATAATGAAAAACGCAATCAAAGTATTTCATTGAAAATTGCCCAGCGCTCATTCCATGCATTTCTTTCTACTATTGTATTCTCTTTGCATTTATTTGTTTGAGTATTGAAAAGGCCGGAGTGGGCCCGGCGAGGGCGTGGAGGGCAAATAAATAATTACACGCATTCTGCGATATTGCCGCGGGCCGCGTACCGGGGGGCAAGTGCAGAACAGCGCTACCGTGCTCCTGTACAGCATATGCGTAATGTTTCTTAATAATTGGACTTCACATTATTTTTGTATTTTTTCTACAAAAAAACTGTTTAGTTTGGTCACAGATAATACATAATGGTTTGGTAAAATAACGCTGAATATTGCAAGAGTTGCTGGTAGAGTCGTAGTCGTATTTGTAGTTCAGTAGTTTTTCTTTGCTTGTCGCTTGAATTTTTTCACAATTTGTAAATAGGTTAATGAAAAAATTAAACCTTGACTTTGGCTGCCTGACCTGTGGAAATACCTATTTAGAAAAAAATACAAGGGGAAATTTTAATAACAGTTAGCTGTTGGGAAGTTATAATTAATTGAACCAAGTTCCATTTTAAGTATAAACAAAGAACGGCTGAGTGACGTTCGAGGATTTATAGGGTCCGATGGTGTTGCTTTGTAACGTTTTTGTGTCAATTAGAGTTATGTATGCCGACGGCACAGCGTGGGGCAGGGCGCGCTCTGCGGGGCTCTTGGACCCGGAGCCCCGGGGCCCTGATCCGGGAAGCGTTCGTCTGACTCCCAGCCCCAATAGTTTGGACAAATTTGTTCCCGGTCATTTAGAAATCTGGCACAAATGTTTATTTTTGAAAATCGCCATCGACGCAGTGAAACTCAGGGTTCTAATCGAAGCTACTATTGCATAATATGTACTTACATAGCTAACTCTATTTACCGTTTAATACTTATGTTCTAGACCCCGAAATCAAGTAGGTACCTATTTGGTGAGGATTGGAGGGTGTGGGTTTATCTTCATCTTCAATCAAATACATAATTATTTTCCAGTTTCCACTTAGTTATCCAGGAGTCAAAAGGTTGATTGAAAATAGCATAACATTCTTTATCGTAACAACTCGCTTCTTACTCTCTATTACCCAAACTGAAAAAAATGTAATATTAATAATTTAATATTGTTAGTCTGAATCTTAGTAGGTAAATAAAAATGTTTTTGAGATTTAAAGGTAGTAAGTACACAGTAAATTTTGAAGTCAAATCCTTAATTTTAAAGTTACTCAAACGTTATTACTTGCCGTGTTAACAAAAGATGTTCACAAAATAGTTTTTGGAAGTTCCAGTCGGCTATAGACGAGAAAGCAATTATGTTGGATTCGTAGTCGCTACTATTAACGCCGTAGTTACCTGCTGCGCGCTCTATAATTACGCTACGAGCGACATTTGCAAAGCTTTTGAAAACGATAACACGGAAGCTGCGACGAAACTTAAAAAACTAAGTAAGCATTGTTACTGTAATGCATTTGGGAGTAAATATTGAGCAGGCACAATGCGGGAGCCGACAACCCTTGAATGTTGTCCGCGGGGTGCCATTAGAGCCCAAAGAGTTGGGCCCCGCGCTGCAGCGAGCGACTTTGTAAATCTAATTAAAATATCAATATGTTTACTGGACTCCGCGTTGACAATTTGATTTCACGCCTCACGCCCTTCGTGTTGCTTTATCGTGTTCAAATTTTAATATTACAACTCGTTCTAATACATGCGTAACTTTATACGTAGATGTGATTAGTTCGTTGTTTTACATTTCAATGTTAAAATATTCTAATAATATTGTATTACGAATATCTTATAACAAACAATTTCGCCTGAATAGAGAGATTCCTCGAAATATCATCGATATTATTCGGCTGTCATGATATGTTTTCGAGCACAATAAAGTCAACGACTCCTCTATGAAACTGTCATACATCCTCGTCGGGCGGCGTGAATGGCGCGCTCTGTCGACGCAATCCAAAGTACCCTTATTTTTTCCCAAACATAAAAGGTCCAGGTAGCAATACAAACAGTAATAAAAACGTGACGTATCAATCGATTTTTTGTCGATGTCACAAATTCGCACAAATCAAATATTGAAGTGTTAAAATTCTTGGATAACAATGCTGTTTCTTTAACTTCGCTCTACGGGAGCGAGTAGAAAAAGCATTGTGACGTGAAATCATTAGTTGGCGTATGTCATCCCGACTCTATTTCAACTCAGACTCGCCTTACTTTACAAGAAGGTAAACACGTTAAGCGTGATTTATTACAACTTTCAAAGTGATTTATCGAACTCCTAGCAAATATTTGTTTTTCTTAGGAACCTGTGCTTGTTTATTTTACTATGGACACTTAAACTATTTATTTGAAGCAGGTACGAAGTTTGAATATTGTATGGAAATATTAGTTAGGTCTTCCTGTGCTAAGATGTTAGATAGCTACGTAAGATAACAATATTTTTCGTAATTCTGTGTTTCAGGATAGTGATACATACTATTTTTATGTAAATATTAGAAAGAATGTGCCCAGTATACCCAGACACGAATTATTGTTTTCTAGACAATGGATTAATTTGATACATAATAACAATGGTAATGAGAATAGTTTATAGTTTTAGTTTATTTACAGCGTACATAAAATCATTGTAAAAAGACCCGAAACAATAGCGAATTTCAAAATTAACATACATGATTAATCTACCTAAAGTAAAATAAAATATTAAATCATATTGACGTAGTTACTGACAAATGTTGCATGCACGCCCGGCGCAATATTTCATCGTCGTTCGCATTCTTGCAAAAAGCGTACCCTTTTTTTGTTTTGTATTACAATTGTCACCCTTTCACTTCTATTTCAATTAAATAATGTCTGGTCATTTGGGGCAGGGTGTGCGTCGCGCCTCCAGCTCGGAGCTGAGCCCTCGGCGCGAAGTGCGCGTCATCGTGCACATTAATCACCGCCATTATTAAACTTGTTATTGTGCTCATTTGAAGATAACGCTTTATAAACGGTGCCGTCCGCTCCCGACAAAATAAGCTCTTTGTAATTGCGTGTAAGCAGCGCCTGGAGAACGCCGAAAAAACTGTGATTAATGATCGATGGTATGTTGATAACACAAATCCGATTATATTTTCGATATTTTTTAATCAAATTGAGTTTCCGATTTTCATTTAAGGCATTTAATATTGTGATTAGCACTATAGTTGATACTAGCAGTTAAATTGACTTACTTTTAATGTGCTGTTAAATTAAAACAGGCGTCTCTCTCAGTACAGGTTTTTTACAAACTTAAAGAGAGGATTTCCCCAGCAAACTGTTTTTAAATTGGTTCTAATAAATATTTATTATTATTTATCTATATATATAAAAGAAAGTCGTGTTAGTTACACCACTTAGGGGAGAGTTCGGTATATTGTACCGCCGGGTAAATTGTACCACCCTCATATTTCGTAAAGTATTTATTGAATGTCTGTAATTGCAACACTCAGCGATACACAACTAAATTCAATTAATATCGGCCATGTGGTTTTTGCCGTGACAACGAACACGTGTGTTTTATTTTGAAAAGTATTTTTTCCTTGTTTTCAAGTAACTTTTGATAATGCATGTTTAGTTTGTAATTTTGTTAAATTTAATCACAGGGTGTTTCTAATATATTATTTAGAAGCGTAAATTAGTGTGGATTATAATCATTTGAAACATTTTTCGGTATTTATAAGCTATATTTTTTACCGATTTTTTAAAAGCACTATCACCTAGTCGGCTAAATTGTACCACATCAAGTTGTATGGAACATACAAAGGATTTTGAATTTTTTTTTAGTAAATCATATTTTGAAGTTATAATAGTGTAGTTATGTTTGACTAACAATAAATGAAAGCAAAAGACTGGCAAAGTAGATAAGGTACAAGTGTGCGTTACGATAATTGGAATTACAAAACTTTTACTCAAAATCGTGATAACGTGTAAAACAATATCGATTGTCTATGTTATTAACTACTGTTCCTTTTCGTTACCTAATTTGTTAAGAATGTATCGTATAATATTTTGACATAGTTTTTTTATAGGCTTGAAATTTATTGAAATCCAATTTAGTAACCCTGTGGTACAAATTATCGAACCGGTTGGCTAAATTGGACCGAAGCTCTGAACTCGTATTTTGTTTATTTGTGCTAAATATACAACAATTGTGTTGATTAATACCTATGAGATAGTAAGTTGAATAATTTCTCTTTAATTATATACCATGAACATTAGCAAAAACAAAAGAAAACTATGTGTAAAATGGGATTGAAAAAAACTGGTCCAAATTACCGGACTCTCCCTTATAACTCAAGAACGGCTGAACCGATTTAGCTGAAAATTGTCAGGGAGGTAGTTTAGAGCCAGGAGAAGGACATAGGATACTTTTTATCCCGTGCGAAATTTAAAAAAAAGTCTGCTTATTTATTGCCATTAAGGCGGAACAAAGTTCGCCGGGTCAGCTAGTTTATTTATAAAACACGGCTCTACCGTAGATTTTGTATGGCAAAGACAAGTTATGATGTTACATTTCAGCAACTCAACTGAATTACTATTAAAAGTACTACCTAACAACTATAATTTTACAGTCAATTGAAAACTGATATTGGATTGTATGAGCTTGAATGTGAAAAATATATTGATTTATGGTGTTAACTACCTTTTTGGGTTTTTTAGAACTCGTCAAAGTTTCCTTTAAAAGAAATGTTACTTACTTACTCGTATTTACCTAACGATATTTGCTTTAAAATTTCCGAGGCTCATGTTCATCTAAGTGCTATGGATTCACGTCCACGACAAGGAATTTCCGATTTCGTTCGATATGACGCAACTGCGCGTGGCGTAACCTCTGTTCGAGGTCTGCAAAAGGCGAGTCCAATTCTAAGAAAACGTAAAAGCCAGTGTTAAAGGTTTAATCGTTCCTTTTCCTTATCTGTCCACCTGTTGCTCATAATAGATACCTACCTATTTTGATATCAATATTACTTAACAACGTAACAAAATTTCTATAAACAAATGCTTTCTCTTTAGTTGACTTGATACTCATCTGTGTCGGTAACAATCTTCACAAACATCTACCCATTTATTTCTACCACTGTCCAAAATCCATCTCCTTAGTTTGTCAACCTTAAGTAGTAAACATGTCTATTCATTTCTTCCCAATTAAAATACCTTGGTTGCATACAATTGTTTTTTTTTTTTCAGATTTTCATTTTCCAAGAAAATCTTATAAGTAAAGCAAAGTCTCTAACTCATTCAGTTTAATGTTACTCTGACTGTAGTTACTACTTACCTAGTGAACGAATTGATGAGTGATGATGACTCACTGCGCCTGTCTGCGTCACATAGCGAAAGTGCTGGAACCACTGCGCCACAAACTGCGCTGTGATATTTGCATCCGTTTATATCTAGCTCATGGACAACAGCGTGGAAAAAAACATTATGTATTAAGTAGTATACTAGTATTTAACTTTTTATTGAATTAAATCGTGTGACTATTGGTACATAACGTCCACGCCAGTTCTGTACTTTTGTACCTCAGCTTCACTCAGTTGGATTTCAGTTCGATTTCTCGGACAAAAACTATCGCGAATTCTTTGATTTTAGTAGGGATTTCTGGAACAACATGTTAGCAGCTTCAACTTGCCTAACTTTCCGAGTTTCATTTGGGTAGGTATAACTGTAGTCGTCGAAGTTTGGTGAAGATTTTATGAAATCGAATGAGAATGATCAGAACTGAATATTCTAAGCATAATCATACACAAACTCTCCACACTTTATCAAATTTATAAGTTGCAATATACAGTTATTACCTCTTATTATAAGTAATTTAGTTATGAGTTAATTGGATCCTGCGAAGAAATAAAATTAATTTACTAGTAAAGTATAACAACGATCTAGTAGCAGATTTATTATTAGATCGAGGCTTTATAACTATTAATATCTCATTATGTTTATTATGAATTATTATGTTAGATATTGTTTATTAATTACATTTTATAAGCACCTGACCTTTTTCAACGCAGGCGATGATCGGAACATGACGTCTATCGTTCGCCGTTAAGAGTGGCACAACCGGTTCCATATAAATATTCTATTATTCTGTCACGATGAGTCAACGTCTACTCGGTGATTGCGATGCAGAAACTCGAGGTGCCATGTGTTTTCCTGTGTCGTCATTGTATCTGGAAAATACGTACAACCTTAAATGGTGTGTTTTTACAGAAAATAATAAATAATGTATTCGATTACGTTATATCGTTTCATCTTGATGTCTCGTTTTATTGCTATACTTTTATATTACCTACTTAGTAGAGACTCTGTTTTAAGTGATATTGTATTTAACTACAAAGAGACTTCTAGCTGTTGTTTGTTGTCTTTGAGGTTTTCCCTTCTCTATTTTTAGTGATTCAATGTAGAGCTAAATGAGTAAGTATAAGTAGTATTCCGACTGGTTCACTAGCTAAAGTTTTTAGTATCTGAACTATTAGTTTGTTCCATTTTGTAAGGGTTGATAAAACAACATGTTGTAGTGTTAAGCTTTAAACAAATAGTAATTTATATTACACATAAATGGTTCAAAACTTTCTCCTATCATGCAAGTAACGGAATACTTAGCCGTAGTAAAACGATAAAACTATTGTTTTTCTGTACAGCACTACCTGAACTAAACAATAATAATTTCAAAGGAACCCACTAGCTATTGCACCCTCATTATAAAATAACAACAGTCAAAAGTTACACGCCCATAAAACAATAGTCTCAATAGCGGCCGGTCCCGACAAACTCGTCTGTAACTATGTCTGCAGATGGACGTTTACAAATTCACAAAGGCTAATTTTGTTGCATTTTATTGCTTTGAAATAGGATCAGCGCCATTAAGGCAGTTTTTGCCACGCCTTTTATTAGGGTGTCGTCCGAAGGCCGCGGCGAAAGACAAAGCGGTGACCGAACCATCCGCATAAACAACTTTTGACGGCTTCTTTGCCGGCTTTACGACTGACCCGCTACGGCAGTCCGTCGAGCAAGATGCAACTGTCTCATCTCGAAAAACTGATTCCATAAGTTTACACCATTGAGTTCATTACTTCAATGGTTTACACAAAGATATTACTACACATCCGCTGAACATTACCAGAATATGTTCCGGTTTATAATCATCACCCCTGTGTCAAATAACCCCGACAAACTTTAACCTGAATTACCTATGTCTCTACTAAATACTTTTAAGTATAAAGACAAATCAATTAATACGAATATGCGACACGCAAAAATGGTTCGTCATCTATGTAGAGTCTAGTCAATACCGCAACCAGAAGTGGTCTGACTGATGGCTGAAAAGCCTAGGTACATTTAATTAAAATGGATGTATAGAACAGATTAATTCTCAACTACCATAATCATAACTAGGCTAGAAATATCTTTTATTTATTTAGGTCACTAGATTTAACAAAAAAAAACAGTCCATATTATTCATATCAAAGGGTTGCATTGAAATAAAACACTGTTACAAATGTGCTGCCCAAAGGAGCTTAACAATAAAATACCATATTACAGGGAACAAGTTGTAACCCTTTCATTATACCATTTTTTATTGTTTTATTCGGGGGTCAATGTATGTTTTTTGCTTAACAACTGTGAAAAGGTTTATGAATCAATTAATTAAATGTCTCAACGGTCATTGTCACTGTAAATATGGTAATGAGCTAGAAGCAACAATGCTTTGATTTATAGTTAGGCCTACTGTATGTTCACACACAAGGTGAGAAGCTATTATTGTGTTAGCAGACGGTTTAAACAATGCGGATGACTCTACTAGACAATAATACAATGTGAATTTAGCACGTAATGGGCACCTATGAATCGCAGCTTACTTATAACTACTGGATATGATGTCAATGACAATGACAAGTTACCAAAATGAAAACGACTAATGATGGAAAAAGTAGGTTAATGATTACCAAAAAAATATTTCTCAATGTTTGAAGAAGGTCTGTAAAATTGAAAATTTAATTTTTGTCTTACATGTTCCTATCAGGAGAAAATCGACTAAATCAACATTGAGCAAACACTATAGACATGCGGGAGCATGTTAAGTCTAGTTCCAGGGAGGGGACTGCATCGTGCGTATATTTATACGAACCAATTGGAGCCACTTTTGACTCCTCATCATTCAAAAACTAATGTGCATTAACTCTTCAAATTTGGCTCATGTATTGAGACTTGCAAGATATACATCAGCTTTAAATTTCATAAATATACCTCAAACGGTTATTTAGGTATTGACGTTCAAAAATCGACATTTAGAACACTAAAATCTATCTATCACCTGTGAAATGTTAAAATTTACTGGATTTTTATTTGTTCCTTTGTATTTACATAACTACCTTTCTGGATGCCAAATTTGAACCTTCGAGGTCATCTGGAAGTGGTTAGAATTTGGTATATAGGTCAGACATGTAGATTTTTGGACGTCAATACCTAAAGAACCGTTTGAGGCATATTTATGAAATTTCAAGCTGATGTAGGGGAGACCTAGGAGAGTTGTGACAGAGGTGAGTTGTGACAAGGACGATTTCTCCTTACTTAATATAGTTAGGAAGCTGGAAAAAACGCTTGTTTGTCGCTTTTAAGACACTCTTCTTGACTAAGTACCTGCGGGTGGCGCAAGTGGCACGGTTACGTAAATACGACGTCTGTGTACAAAAAAATGCGAAAAGTAAGTTTTTCGTCAAAATTTTATTTCAATTTAAATCATGTTTTAGTATATGTGCACTGTTGTGTTATTTTTTCTCAAGTTGCATGGTTATTCAGGTCTCAAAATGTAGCACTGATATTTTGTGTGCACATCGTGTTTAGAAAATAAAAATTATTATTCGAACCAAGTCGTCATTTTAAACACCTAGGAGAGTTGTGACAGCCTGTCACAACTCTCCTAGCTTACTTAATTTTTCTGATGGGCCATTTCCACGATGTTTTCAGATGTTTTTTTGTGTGTTAGTAGGTTCATAATTTGTATAATTGCCTGCTGCTACTTTTTTTATTCTGAATGCCTAATAACTATACATGAATGCCATATAGAGGAACTGCTTGCTGGAGTCGAAATATAGGACCTGGCTTATGAAGTGATTATGTTAAAAAGGGTTAAAGTTTAAGATATGCTGCGACCTCTTACAATCTAAACTTGTCAAGATATATTAAAAAGAAAGAGGCTTATCAAGTAAACCCAGAAGGCGAAGCTCCGTCTATGGATTATACCACCGCGACTATTTTATTTTTACAGAAGAGGAAGAAAATATATTTAGTGACTATATTAGCTAAAAAATATAATTTAAAAAAATCCAGTGTCGTGGAGAAAAATGAAAGCTGTAGAAATATGGCTCAATCTGTGTAACGATATCCTATAACTATTTGTTTTAATTGTTACTAAAGGATGATTAAAGTATTTTTTTGCTAAAAAATCATATTTGATTGAGTAGTATGGTATTTTTATATCTAATAGATGAAATACAATGCTGTCACAACTCACCTCGGTACCTGTCACAACTTATCTCGGTGCTAGGAGAGTTGTGACAGAGGGTGTGGTCTAAGATTTTGGAGATTTTCTTAGAAACCCTAATACTTTAGTTAACTTTGAAGATTGTTTTGAAAACAGAAGGAACGGCGCTACATTAATTTGTATGATTCATAGCTGTGGAATGTTTTTTGAGCGAGATATGGCCCCTTAAGTAAAAATTGTCACAACTCTCCTAGGTCTCCCCTATATCTTGCAAGTCTCAACACATGAGCCAAATTTGAAGTGTTAATGCACAGTAGTTTTTGAGTGATGAGGAGTCAATAGTGGCTCAAAGTGGTTCGTCTAAATATACGCACGGTGCAGTCCCCTCCCTGGAACTAGGCTTAACATGCTCCCGCATGTCTATAGTGTTTGCTCAATGTTGATTTAGTCGATTTTCTCCTGATAGGAACATGTAAGACAAAAATTAAATTTCCAATTTTACAGACCTTCTAGAGCAGATGCCGCAAAAACTATACAAGATATAGAAAAACTTGACGGTCTCGCCTGTAGCAAATTGAATAAGCTTTTTTTGGTTCATAGTAGTCATGTCACTAGGAGGCATAGTTTCCGAGGATTAAGCGAAAAACCGAAAAGTGGTACCTTTAAACCCCCCTCTCCCTGCCGGCTCAAGGGCTAAGGGCGGGGACTTTTGCTATGTTCACCTCCTAACTAGTCTAAATAAAGTCCTGAAGTCAGAAATTGTATTCTACAGTTTTCCATCTATAATGCTTTATTGACTGGACTAACTGCAATTCAACGACATTGTTTTTCAGTGATCTAGTAACGCCCCCTGATCAAAACCATTTTTAACTGAAAAAAATCAATCAAAAGTGATATTGACCAAGTGCATCAGTTAAAACCACGTTTGATTGATTTTTTATTATTATAAGTTTTGTTGACTGTAACGCACGTACATATTTAGGTAATCAGCTAAAACGTGTGAACTTTTTCCGCGTAGCATTTTTGATATCTTTATCAGCTAAAATAATTTCATGCGACCACACAAATAGCGTTACTCCCACGCCCACGGGTTAAACTTCCGATCTACACAAAGTTGTAATTAATAGAACACGATATGGACATCAACATAACATAAACTACTTGAAATTAAAAATTTTGATTACGTGTAGGTACAAAGGTAAGACAGTTTTGACCACAGAGCATCGATTCCATGTTCTGTGGTTTTGACAGTTCCAACTCCTTGCCAGACAGTTTTTTTAGGATAGCTGCCAAAGCCACGGTCATCGTCCTGTGGGTCTAGTCAAAACGCACTTTAAAATCGCAAACCCATCGCAAACCAGTCGCAAACAAACAAACAAATCGCAAAAGAGGTCGATAACAAAAAAGGCTTAGTCAAACGGCAAAAAATCGAATCGCAAAGCCCTACCTATCGATAATCGAAAGACTGGATTGAAATTTCCCATACAAAGGCTTAGCCAACATGCATTTAAGACTCAATCAAAATCGAATCGAATCGCAACACCCGCCATTTTCATTGCGATTACTTAAACCCCGGTGATAAGCTTCGATTATATCGAAAACCAATAGGGTGAGTTGCACCACTTAACTTTGACCGTAACTATGACGTTAACCGGTGTTTTTTGTATGGAGTTTGACAGATTTTAGACGTTTGTCAAAGTTAAACTAAGATGGTGCAACCCACCCTAAGGCTGTTTTGACAAATCCGTATCGCGATGTCGTTTTGACAGCTAATTTGACAGCAAAGCATAGACGTAAACAGAGAGCAGAAAGAAGGAAGAAACTAATTTAAAAAAAAAAAAGCTAAAAAAAGTAAAAACAATCGCAAAGTCATAGACATTTTTTAACTTTTATTCGATTTTGAATGAACTTTTATGTCGCCGCGTCGTTGGTGGTTCAATGTGCATTTTGGCTGCCATTTTCCGATCGAATCGAATTACTGGTGACGCGGCGACTGACATTAGTGAAAACTTCCTATTGGTTTGCGATGGCATTTTGACTAGACCCACTGATTTACCAACATTCTATCGGACTATATTGAGAGCATACGCTGACAATGTTTCAGCTTTTATAAAATGACGTAGGTCTGGCATTCACTAGCTCTTAGTCTATTACGTTATAATTGGTTTGTATGTATGATATCCAAAAGTGAGAATATTCAACAATAGTTTCAAGCCTGAAATTATAACTTTACAATAAATAATTATGGAGAACTTACTTTAGTATTACTCGTACTATGATGTCGTAGTATTTACTTAACAGTTACAATTTTGCCGCTACAAAGTATTTCCCGATTTTTGGTCATTTTAGCCATAATAAATGGAAATCCCACTATTATGGTACGTAATTTCGTTTACTATTGAACAGCACTATGATCTTCGATTATATTACAAACAAAAGCGTTTTTAAAATGACTTTAATATTATTTGTGGTCGACCAGTAGATATCATGAAACTTTAATCAATACTAGCATATTTAATTAGTAACTTTTGTTTTCAAAACCACAGAAAAGATTAGATAACAGTAAAATATACCTACAACCTAGCATAGCTGTAAGTTTAGAAAGGTATTATTCTTATTAAAAAAAATAATTTAATAAGCATAAAATACGAGTACCTGTTACACGATTGTCATTTTATACATATAGGTACCTATACCAGTATATCCTACGTAGGTTAGTAAGTATCTTACTTTCCAAGAAAAACTATAAGAAGTGTAATATGATGGTTTTGCCTAGACTTTGTTATAGTAATTTTCCACAACACTGTTATCTAACAATTAATAAAATTGTTTGTAGGAGGACGTCATTCGTATTAAGTACTGGTATTATTGGCAAAGAATCATTGTTTCCTTTTAAAGATAAACTTTTTAGAGTCACAGTTTGTGATAACTCAATGATTACAATAGAACCCAGCTACAGCCCGACGATCGTAATTGTATATGGAAATAAAACCCTAAAAACTAATCGTAGCAAATCGTAGGCTCGTAGCATAGATAATTAGTACTAGTCCTAGTGCTTCACTAAAAAATTACTACGAGTACCCCGGGGACAACAGAACCCTTGCCTTGCAGAAACCAAGTTTTCTGTAAATAAACATCATATCTATAGGGCCTATTGAGAATGTCTGAAAACGTTCGTGTCATTTCCATTAACTTTTTCTTTGCACACTTTTCTTTTAATTTTCCTTAAGTTTTTCCGGATCATCATTGTCAGCATAAAAAAGAGTCAATTCTCATAAAATGCGACGAATAGGCACGTAAGGGAGATGGTTCCATAACTTTTACCACATAATACTTTTACTTGGATCACGAAATCAAAATCAATTACAAATGATTTTTCTTGTAGATAGGTACCTATATTGGTTTTCTGCTTGGAATCAGTCTGATGTCGCAGTCGGTTCTTTATGGTATCAGTGACAACTCAGCCTTATTTCTCGAATTGAGTATCTCATAAATAGCAGAAGAAATCAATAAAAAGTAATGGCTGTGACTTTAATGAACCGACCTATAGACTAACGGTCTTATTCATAATCATTTTTCACATTTTATCAAATGCTTATTAGAGGTTTATAAAACGTTTGAAAAAATTGTTATTCATAATCGTCATTTAGCGCTAAAATCCTCTTATAACTGTGTGATAAGTTATCGAGAGCTCGGGCCTTGTTTAAAGCTCTAATAAACCTATTTTAACCTAACTTTTATAAATGTCATTTCATATGAATGTCACTTCGTTGGTTTATTTATTCAAAATATCCTTGCTGTGATCCTTGCTGTGATCCTTGCTTGTGAAAATGAATGCTATAAATGCAATTGTGCATTTACGGTCTTATTCATAATCATTTTTCACATTTTATCAAATGCTTATTAGAGGTTTATAAAACGTTTGATAAAAATTGTTATTCATAATCGTCATTTAGCGCTAAAATCCTCTTATAACTGTGTGATAAGTTATCGAGAGCTCGGGCCTTGTTTAAAGCTCTAATAAACCTATTTTAACCTAACTTTTATAAATGTCATTTCATATGAATGTCACTTCGTTGGTTTATTTATTCAAAATATCCTTGCTGTGATCCTTGCTTGTGAAAATGAATGCTATAAATGCAATTGTGCATTTAGCCAATAATGCCGACCCAGCGCGACGTAGAAAGCTCTACCGCCAACGAAGCAACCCATTCGATTTGCGGGACCTAAATTTTAAAATAAAATATAGGTTCAATAAGGACACAGTGCGCACCATCATAGATTTGGTGGAAGATGATCTGGTTCAGAGCGCTAGAGGTGGTGGCACGTGTCCTGAACTGCAAGTTTTAGTGGCCATAAGATGTTGGGGACGTCGTGAGGTAAGCACAAAAAAGTGTTTTATTTTATCCCTTTGTCGTGGCTGCTATAATTATTTTCATACATTTTCAGGTACAAGATGATGCTGGTGACCTCCATGGCCTAAGTCAGCCGACAGTGAGCCGGATATGCGCCAGAGTCGCGCATGCAATCGCGAATAAGGCAAATTCCTTCATCAAAATGCCTATCACTATAGGAGAGCAGGAAAGAATTAGTGCCAAATTTAGAGCAATTAAAAATTTTCCTGGGGTGATAGGAGCCATAGATTGCACCCACATTAAAATTAAAAAAACCGGAGGTGACATGGCCCAGTACTATATTAATAGAAAAGGCTATTATTCCCTGAATGTTCAGGTAAAATATATTTTGATTTTATACAGTTTACAACAGAGAAAGATTTGTTTTAATAATCTATAATTTTTACTTTGTATGATCTAAATTTTAGCAACATTCAACACTATATTATTGGATGGATTACCTACAGGATACTGTTTTTTTTATTTTAGGTTGTCTGTGATGCTGACCTCAAAATAATGGATATAGTGGCTAGATGGCGAGGCAGTACACATGACAGTCGAATTTTTATGGAGAGCAATATAAAACAACGATTTGAGGATAGGCAGTTTAGAGGACGCCTTATTGGCGATTCGGGCTACCCTCTTCTGCCATATCTATTTACACCTATTTTAAGGCCTAGTCGTCCAGAAGAAGAAGCATACAATAATGCTCACATCTCAACTAGGAACACTGTTGAAAGGTGTTTTGGGGTGTGGAAGCAGCGGTTCCAATGCCTACTCCATGGCTTACCAGTAAGCCTCCAAAATGGAAAAGCTGTGATCATAGCATTGGCTGTATTACATAATATAGCCATTGATATGAATGACACATTGTTAGGTAAATGTTATCAATTTGACTGTACATAAGGAATACAAATCTTTATGACAAAATGTTGACAAATTCATAATATTTTTCAGAACAACATATGGAGCAGGTCCCTGTAACTCCGCAACTTTCGACGGAGAACAGTGTTCACGACAACCGACCTTCATTGTTGAGGCGTAGGTCGCAGTTGATACTACAAAATTTTATAAATCAACATTTTTGAATGGTACTAAAATACATTTTGATAAATTCCAACGATTTACTTTTATGTAATGTCATTTGAGTTCATGAAAATGTTGTATTTTAATTTTTCAGATACTGTTCCTGGCATCTTAATGAAAATAAAAAGAATATTTGATTGAAAAATACCTGTATTTCAATTTTCAGTCCAATTTGTTACTATCACAAAAACAAAACCTGTAGTTCTCTTTAAAAAAGCAATTATTCTGCAAAAATTCAAAACAAATTACTTTATATCACTAATTTAAGTACAATTAGTTTCAACAAACTTACTTATTAAAAATCACAGTTCAATTCTTTAAAACAAAGAAATTGCTTAAGTATAAACGTTTCTATTCGGAGGTTATCAACCTTCTACATTTAAAACAAAATAACCATAATTTACACTATTATTATAAAGGCGAATGTTTGTGACTAGGCATATGTGTATTTACTTTATATCACTAATTTAAGTACAATTATTAAACTTACTTACTAAAAATCACAGTTCAATTCTTATAAACAAATAAATTGCTAAAACAGATAGATTATATAGTCTCGAATAACATATAGGCTTCTTTTTATCCTGGAAAAATGCACAGATCCTGTAGGTTACAGAAATAGTAGTCTACGCAGGCGGAGTCGTGGGCAACAGCTAGTTAATAGTAATCTCAAACTCTTATTAAGTTATGACTAGTAAACATATTCATAGCCGTCTAAATATATTGCAGAAACACAATCAAAATGCGGATTGGAACTGCATAAAATACAAATTAAAAACAAACAGAAGTAAGGGAGGAACTAACTTATTATTTAGAATCTGTTAGTACTTGAAAAACTTTAACATCAAAAGACTTATTATTCTTTATTAATGTGAGTGTAATATTTAAGTTTTTCCTGTAATAATTGATGCTCAAGATCCAAGTTTCTCCCTTTCTTCCGTTCGTTTTCCATTTGAACTTCATGCAGTTCAATCCGGCATTTTGATTCTGTTTCTGCAATTTCGGAAATCCTAACTTTGCTTAAATCAATTAAGCCTTCTTTGTTTAACAGTTTCCTTTTTTTTTTGATTGCTGGTGCTTTAAAATTAGGTTTTGCTTTATTTTCTTTTGCCTCTACTTTTTTATTTTCTTTATCTTCCAATATGCCTCTAGTAGTACAAGCATGTGTATCTTCTATTTCTTCATCAAGTACCACCAATTCATATTGGATTTCTTCATTATTTATCAATTCCTGATCTTGCGTATTTTGAGTTGATTCCTCCTCTTGAATGTTAATTAATTCACTTTTATTTGAGTCCGAGTCAAATCTGTTAACATCGACTACAAATTCATTGGGCAACCAAGATGCTATATCATCAGCCCTATCGTCAGGCACTGATAATGGTGGACCACCGCCAGTTTTAATTTGAGCCTGCCTAGCAATGGTCTTGTCTTTCTTCGCACTGATTTTTATGAGGATCCATTGCGATTTTAACTGGGTAATGGAGCGGTTCATACCAGCGCACATTGAATTAAACCTGAAAAAGAAATGACAGGATTTTGAATTACAGGTAAAGGCAAAATTTTATATTGAAGGCAGAAATCAAAAGATGTACCAACGTTGTTTGTAAATCAGCCCAAGCCGCAACCTTCCGTTTATTCGTGTTAGTGTCTGTATTTTTATTTTCGATTGCATTTACTCTTTCTTTCACCAACTCTTTCAGCAAATACTGAAAAGCAAACACTAGGCGTCAAACATAAATAAAACCATGCTACAAAAATTAGTAGGCACTTTATCAGGCTAAAAATAAGTACTACCTTATCTTCCTCCAACCAGTTTTCTGATCGTTGCCTTTTAGGCGGTCTGTTCTCCTTCGTCATGGACATAATTAGTATCCGATGTAACTAGCCGGGTCGTCGTAAGAGCTTATTGCAGAGTACAGGGTAAGAGGTACAGAATCCAGAACATACAATCCCAAGTTTTATAAAAGTTTGATAAAACTTGGGAGTTGATCGAAAAAACCGAAAACTTTATTAAATTTTCGTGCCAAATGTCAATGTCAGTAAGTAAAACGTCACAGCTGCCAATTTTTTGTTTTTTTTTTCTGCGATTTGTCTATGATTTTACATGGTCCATCAAGTTAAATCACCAAAAAAGCTGTTTTCGTTCATTCTTTTTGTATAGTCTGTGGAAAGAAAATATTAAACTCTGTTTTAGCTATCAAAGGTTTATAAACGATTATGAATAACGTTTTTTATCAGAGGTTTATAAGAGTGTTTTAAGCCTATCAAACGTTTTAGCTAATGTAGGTTTTAAACCTATATTAGCATTTTATTATGAATAAGACCGTTAGCCAATAATGCCGACCCAGCGCGACGTAGAAAGCTCTACCGCCAACGAAGCAACCCATTCGATTTGCGGGACCTAAATTTTAAAATAAAATATAGGTTCAATAAGGACACAGTGCGCACCATCATAGATTTGGTGGAAGATGATCTGGTTCAGAGCGCTAGAGGTGGTGGCACGTGTCCTGAACTGCAAGTTTTAGTGGCCATAAGATGTTGGGGACGTCGTGAGGTAAGCACAAAAAAGTGTTTTATTTTATCCCTTTGTCGTGGCTGCTATAATTATTTTCATACATTTTCAGGTACAAGATGATGCTGGTGACCTCCATGGCCTAAGTCAGCCGACAGTGAGCCGGATATGCGCCAGAGTCGCGCATGCAATCGCGAATAAGGCAAATTCCTTCATCAAAATGCCTATCACTATAGGAGAGCAGGAAAGAATTAGTGCCAAATTTAGAGCAATTAAAAATTTTCCTGGGGTGATAGGAGCCATAGATTGCACCCACATTAAAATTAAAAAAACCGGAGGTGACATGGCCCAGTACTATATTAATAGAAAAGGCTATTATTCCCTGAATGTTCAGGTAAAATATATTTTGATTTTATACAGTTTACAACAGAGAAAGATTTGTTTTAATAATGTCTATAATTTTTACTTTGTATGATCTAAATTTTAGCAACATTCAACACTATATTATTGGATGGATTACCTACAGGATACTGTTTTTTTTATTTTAGGTTGTCTGTGATGCTGACCTCAAAATAATGGATATAGTGGCTAGATGGCGAGGCAGTACACATGACAGTCGAATTTTTATGGAGAGCAATATAAAACAACGATTTGAGGATAGGCAGTTTAGAGGACGCCTTATTGGCGATTCGGGCTACCCTCTTCTGCCATATCTATTTACACCTATTTTAAGGCCTAGTCGTCCAGAAGAAGAAGCATACAATAATGCTCACATCTCAACTAGGAACACTGTTGAAAGGTGTTTTGGGGTGTGGAAGCAGCGGTTCCAATGCCTACTCCATGGCTTACCAGTAAGCCTCCAAAATGGAAAAGCTGTGATCATAGCATTGGCTGTATTACATAATATAGCCATTGATATGAATGACACATTGTTAGGTAAATGTTATCAATTTGACTGTACATAAGGAATACAAATCTTTATGACAAAATGTTGACAAATTCATAATATTTTTCAGAACAACATATGGAGCAGGTCCCTGTAACTCCGCAACTTTCGACGGAGAACAGTGTTCACGACAACCGACCTTCATTGTTGAGGCGTAGGTCGCAGTTGATACTACAAAATTTTATAAATCAACATTTTTGAATGGTACTAAAATACATTTTGATAAATTCCAACGATTTACTTTTATGTAATGTCATTTGAGTTCATGAAAATGTTGTATTTTAATTTTTCAGATACTGTTCCTGGCATCTTAATGAAAATAAAAAGAATATTTGATTGAAAAATACCTGTATTTCAATTTTCAGTCCAATTTGTTACTATCACAAAAACAAAACCTGTAGTTCTCTTTAAAAAAGCAATTATTCTGCAAAAATTCAAAACAAATTACTTTATATCACTAATTTAAGTACAATTAGTTTCAACAAACTTACTTATTAAAAATCACAGTTCAATTCTTTAAAACAAAGAAATTGCTTAAGTATAAACGTTTCTATTCGGAGGTTATCAACCTTCTACATTTAAAACAAAATAACCATAATTTACACTATTATTATAAAGGCGAATGTTTGTGACTAGGCATATGTGTATTTACTTTATATCACTAATTTAAGTACAATTATTAAACTTACTTACTAAAAATCACAGTTCAATTCTTATAAACAAATAAATTGCTAAAACAGATAGATTATATAGTCTCGAATAACATATAGGCTTCTTTTTATCCTGGAAAAATGCACAGATCCTGTAGGTTACAGAAATAGTAGTCTACGCAGGCGGAGTCGTGGGCAACAGCTAGTTAATAGTAATCTCAAACTCTTATTAAGTTATGACTAGTAAACATATTCATAGCCGTCTAAATATATTGCAGAAACACAATCAAAATGCGGATTGGAACTGCATAAAATACAAATTAAAAACAAACAGAAGTAAGGGAGGAACTAACTTATTATTTAGAATCTGTTAGTACTTGAAAAACTTTAACATCAAAAGACTTATTATTCTTTATTAATGTGAGTGTAATATTTAAGTTTTTCCTGTAATAATTGATGCTCAAGATCCAAGTTTCTCCCTTTCTTCCGTTCGTTTTCCATTTGAACTTCATGCAGTTCAATCCGGCATTTTGATTCTGTTTCTGCAATTTCGGAAATCCTAACTTTGCTTAAATCAATTAAGCCTTCTTTGTTTAACAGTTTCCTTTTTTTTTTGATTGCTGGTGCTTTAAAATTAGGTTTTGCTTTATTTTCTTTTGCCTCTACTTTTTTATTTTCTTTATCTTCCAATATGCCTCTAGTAGTACAAGCATGTGTATCTTCTATTTCTTCATCAAGTACCACCAATTCATATTGGATTTCTTCATTATTTATCAATTCCTGATCTTGCGTATTTTGAGTTGATTCCTCCTCTTGAATGTTAATTAATTCACTTTTATTTGAGTCCGAGTCAAATCTGTTAACATCGACTACAAATTCATTGGGCAACCAAGATGCTATATCATCAGCCCTATCGTCAGGCACTGATAATGGTGGACCACCGCCAGTTTTAATTTGAGCCTGCCTAGCAATGGTCTTGTCTTTCTTCGCACTGATTTTTATGAGGCTCCATTGCGATTTTAACTGGGTAATGGAGCGGTTCATACCAGCGCACATTGAATTAAACCTGAAAAAGAAATGACAGGATTTTGAATTACAGGTAAAGGCAAAATTTTATATTGAAGGCAGAAATCAAAAGATGTACCAACGTTGTTTGTAAATCAGCCCAAGCCGCAACCTTCCGTTTATTCGTGTTAGTGTCTGTATTTTTATTTTCGATTGCATTTACTCTTTCTTTCACCAACTCTTTCAGCAAATACTGAAAAGCAAACACTAGGCGTCAAACATAAATAAAACCATGCTACAAAAATTAGTAGGCACTTTATCAGGCTAAAAATAAGTACTACCTTATCTTCCTCCAACCAGTTTTCTGATCGTTGCCTTTTAGGCGGTCTGTTCTCCTTCGTCATGGACATAATTAGTATCCGATGTAACTAGCCGGGTCGTCGTAAGAGCTTATTGCAGAGTACAGGGTAAGAGGTACAGAATCCAGAACATACAATCCCAAGTTTTATAAAAGTTTGATAAAACTTGGGAGTTGATCGAAAAAACCGAAAACTTTATTAAATTTTCGTGCCAAATGTCAATGTCAGTAAGTAAAACGTCACAGCTGCCAATTTTTTGTTTTTTTTTTCTGCGATTTGTCTATGATTTTACATGGTCCATCAAGTTAAATCACCAAAAAAGCTGTTTTCGTTCATTCTTTTTGTATAGTCTGTGGAAAGAAAATATTAAACTCTGTTTTAGCTATCAAAGGTTTATAAACGATTATGAATAACGTTTTTTATCAGAGGTTTATAAGAGTGTTTTAAGCCTATCAAACGTTTTAGCTAATGTAGGTTTTAAACCTATATTAGCATTTTATTATGAATAAGACCGATAGAGTCAAAAATCGGAGTGTTGAAAGAACGGTTTTGCATTCGATCAATCAATTTGAAATCAGATATGAAAAATAACAGCGCTAATATCATACGTGGTTGGGAGAATATTTTATCACTTTGGAGCCTGCTGTGAGTCCAGAGCGCCGCCGTGTCGACAGCCAGCCTCCTCCAAGATCAAACGCCACGGTCGCGCGACACGTGCCCACCACCCTCGTTAGCAAATACGTGACTATTTCAAACGGTTTTTGTCCTCATTTAGAGTTTATATTATGCGATTGTGAATCTAACTCTAGAAAATTGTAAGATCTCTTCTATTAATTTACTTATAACAAAACCCCGGTCGCTCTCACAGTCATGAATGGTAATGTAAGTACAGTGTACCTAATAAAGGCAAAAACAAAAACACTGAAAACATTGAAAACCTTATTAAGGAGGTACAAAGCCGATTGATGACTAAGATTTTTTAAGTTTTTCATAAAAAGCTTAAAGTTTATTCTTCGTTGCTTTTTAAGCTTTTTCTGTTTCTGTAAACTACAAGTAAACAGATAAATGAATGTAGCTATTAATTTTCTGATGGTGTCGATCTGAACTGAAGTTTCAGATCCAATATCGTCATTTGACTAGTTCGATGCTTCATTTACATCATTTTGACCTTAAAAATAGTGAGCGATAGTCGTCCTGAAAATAGAAAATAAGTAGTGCCAGCCTGACGACGAATATTAATTTTACAACAACGTTATTTAAATGCTCTGAAACTTGAAATTCTGCTTTATCAAAAAAAAAATCACTGATAACTTTTTTAAAGTAGGAAATTCTTGAAGCTTAGAGAAAAAGCTTTATTTTCATTTTTCATTTAATAATTTCATAGAACTGTAATAACTAGTCACTGTCTTTAGGTATCCTTGGTATACTGAGATCTATGGCTTTTACAGTAGTGGACACTGTATCAATTCGACATGTCATGTTAATAAGCCTTTTTTATCGATCGTGCACATAAAATACTTCCTTCTTAAACTTATCTGCGTAACCCAATACGGTTTCACTGCCTTAACTAACAGTTTCCGTAACAAAACTTAACAATGCCAACACTTCGAGTGGCCCTTATCAGCAGCCGATCGCTGGATACTGATACATTTGACGCACTCCTCGCGTTTATTGTTAAACGGGACACATTAAAGTGCCGGCTCTTAGATCATTAGGCGTATCAGTCTTCTGCCCAACCTTTAAAGGATGGCTTATCTGCATGCTGTATGAAACGATCTGCGCCATTCATTTAGCGTCAATTATTATAGGAGATTCTAAATAACAAATGAAATGTTTCGTTAGTGGATAACATAGTAGAGGTCAGCCGCTCACTTAGTTATGCTACGATTTAAGGAAATAAGAAATGCTTTTTGAACAAATCAAAGAGAAATATTATGTAGGTAGTACTTACCTAAAAGCAAAATGATGGTCCGAATAAGTAGAGGGACTACTGCATCAGCAACGTCACGTCTGAAAGTAAAATGGGCACGTTTAAACCCTAAAGTCGTAACGGATCTCCCTTATTATTATTTTTTATCTTACAATTACATTTAAGTATATTAATAAATGCAGCTTTTATGCCTGACAAAAATATCACGTTTCATTCGTTTTATCGAATCCTGGGATCGTGTTCCCCTCTCAAACATGTCCAAAGGCATATATCTGGCAACAAAGGAACAAAGCCCTGATACAAGTACATAAAACACTCGAAATATCAGATGAGGATAATGCCCATCATTATACATTCATGTGCTTTGTCATTTACAGTATTTATTTTGAAATGTGTCGAGGGGGGAAAACCCTCTTTTCGGTCGAAAGCTCCCGAAAGCGTTCAGGGAGGCGGCGGGCGGCACTGCGGGCCCGCGCGATTGGTCCTGCGAGCCCCCTCCATAGCGCGACTCCGCCCTAATGGAAATTCTCCCCGGCCGTCAGCGCGACGCTTATTCAGTACCCGAATGTCGTGGCGACAGGTAGTCGTGTCGTGGTGTTATGCACGCAATGAGTGATCCTACGGCTTTGGCTGGCATGTTACCTTTTGATTCCATTGGACTGTACGAGCAACCTAAACCGAGATTTATTTTCAAAATGCCGCGAGTGGTGCCTGACCAAAAAGCAAAATTCGAATCCGATGATCTCTTCAAAAGGCTGAGCAGGGAAAGTGAGGTACGTAGTAAACATACATTTATTATTGTAAGTGAAGCCCTAACAATGAAAGGCAAATAATACAATAATAGTTTAATTTAGCATGACAAGGAAAATTTTATTATTAATTACGTCACCACTCTTGTTTCCTTTTAGCCAAATGAATCTTGATTAGCCATTTGAACGCCAGCTTAAACGTACGGTTTAAGTAATTAATATCACATTTACTTACAATATTGAAAACGTAACATTATACTGGGTGCTTATTAAATGTTAGTTTAACCGATTCCGTCATTGTAATCAAAACATCTTAAAGGAAATGGGAGTTTGTGTTTTTTTTGTGGTGCAAACTGCACACTGCATGCATATTCGATACCTACCTACTTAAAACCCAGCCGTACCTTTACGCATCACTTGATTCACTTTTTTCTTTATGTATAGATATTTATGGTGTTGTGATAGTTAAAAAAATACTTATAATTTTCGCAAACTTATGGTCAACACCAAAATATTTGTGACCGGTTACAGTTGCGAAGCTTTTGTAGTTTTCTAGTAGCGTCTTTATTTTAGTTTTTCATCACAGTTATCACACCTGGTTTCCCAATTGGCCCCCTAAAAAGAAAACCACCACTGAAAAGTTTACCGATTTTCTCAACGCTTAAATTCTTTTGGCCAGGAAAATACATCTACAGGGTGTTAGGTAAATGGGTATATGAGCCGACACTAGCCCATGTTAACAAATAAATTTTATAAAATCCGATTTGTATGAAAAATAAAATAATTAAAATGAAGATATCAATTTTCTGACTTCACCATCATACCATTTATATGACCATGTTAACATGGGCTAGTGTCGGCTCATATACCCATTTACCTAACACCCTGTATACAGACGGCTATACAGATTTTAAACACGTAGTTAAATGATTTAGAACTTAAAAGAAACAGTGAAAACAAAAAAACAGACAAATAAAAATAGTATAAAAGTTTCTGCATCGGAATGCTGTAGAAAGATTGCTAGTTCGATTCCCGTCGAGCCTTACAATTGTGCTGAACCTACTCTTAGGACTCCTACCTAAAACAGCATAATATTTAGTTTGTTTAAATTGCGAAATTAACGGGGATAAAAGTAATTAGTAAATGGAATTACGCAAATAAAGTTAGATTTGATTTGAAAATTAGTAGAAATCTATGAAAAGAAATTAGGTTTTACATACATACCTAATTGGACCTAGTTCTGAAACTGACCTAAAAACTATAAAATTCCCTACAAGTAAGTATGAAGATTCACGACATTCAAACGCTAGGGACGACAGTCATTAAAAACCATGCGTAATTTCCGATTTCAAGACGTAATGATCTGAAATGTACATTTTAAATCATGAATTTTTTTTACCGAAGAACTAGACTTTTCAGGAGTTCATTCCAAAATTAGTATAACATATTGCAAAATCATCGTCGTAATTGATCACAGTAACTAATTATACATTCCATAAATATTGCCTACTTCATCACATCTCTTTTTAGGTACGAGTATAAGTACTGAAATACATAAAAATTGCTTAACTGAAAGGAAAATCTCATAATACTCTCTTGCGGAATTCGATGTCACATCCACTTCCACGCCAACCCATAAAAAACAATCTCCACCTACTTATCTAGATATGAACTTTTCAATATGAACAGTAATCTGCTTAGATTGTATTGCATCCAATAACTATCTGTAATTGCAATTAGGTAATCTGTTTCAGAAGATTTCAGATTTTCAGTGTTCCAAAAATTATTTTACCCTGCATTCAAATTATGACACAAAAACAGACAACTTTTTTATATTCAACACCGAAGAAGCCCTTGGCCTGCATCTCTTCTGATGAAAAGTGATGATCAGGCCAAAGGTGGAAGCGAACTTCACCCGAAATCCTCAATCACAGAGATATTACTGTAACTATAGTGTAGAGTCACATTTACTGTGCCTTACTATACTTAATTGGAAAAGTTCTGAAACGTGGGATTTAATGAGGTTCTTCTTCGTCTTTTATATGTATGGTTGACGCTTTAGCAAGGATGGGTCTCCTGGGGTCGGCTTATCCGGCACTAGAAAAAAGGAAGCACAAAAGATCACAATGTGATGACGTACACTCGGTGCACTACGTTTAGGCGTGGCCCTGCACTAGATAAGATAGGTAGATGATGTTTCTTCAAGCTCCACCAAACCTAACACCAAAATGTTGTTTGCTGCAGGTGCGGTACACTGGGTACCGTGATAGGCCACCAGAGGAGCGGCAGATGCGCTTCACTAGCGGCTGCCGCGAGGGGCACACGGAAATCGCCTTCACGGCCACCGGCACCAACTTACAGCTGGTGTTCGACCACTCGCCATACAACAACCGAGGCTGCGACTTCCAGAAGGAGAACGGCAAGGTAAAGAACTTAGCAAGCTTTGAGTTTTAGTATTAGTAGAACACATACGAGCAACCAAGATAATCTATACTAATATTATAAATGCGAAAGTAACTGTCTGTCTGTCTGTCTCTCTTTCACGCCTAAACCATTGAACCGATTTTGATAAAATTTGGCATAGAGATAGTTTAAGTCCCGGGAAAGGACATAGGATAGTTTTTATCCTGGTTTTTGAAACGGGGACGCGCGCGATAAAGTTTTTCTGTGGCAGACAAAATTCCACGCGGGCGAAGCCGCGGGAGGAAAGCTAGTCAACAATAACTTTAAACTAGACATTATTATTGCTACTAATTAAGTGGAACTTATTATTAAATATTTTGTTCAGTTATAATAACCCAACTTTTAAATGAGGAAAAACATAAACATCGACAATCGTTTAAAAATAATAATATCGTTGACTGTTGTCTTAATTTGATCGCTCGCTAGTTTATTTAACGTTACGGTCATAAAACTTACTTTTATTATAATTAAACACTGTCGGCCATCATATAAAATCAGTCTATTAGTCTGGAGAAACAAAATGCAGGTACAAAGAATTTCAGTAATCTTTCAACACGTTGCCTTTTCTATCTGCAATTTAGATATTTATTTTATAACGTCCCTCAATTAGTCTTTAATTAGGTAAGTTACTTAGGAAAACCGAAGTCCTAACTCCGAGGTACATTTATAGTTATACCAATTAATATCGAAAAAGATAGGTCCATTCATCAAGCTCATCTACATGCAGTTCTAATCTTTTTTATCATTACCACCTAATGATAATTTCAAGGTTTATGAATAAATCAGTGAGTCCAAGTTGGTTCGGGCTTAATGGTCGCAATTCGTCACTTTCCGAAGGCGCGTCATCAACGGCCGCTGCTTCCGGTCCACATTTCTATGTCCAAAATTAAGACATAAATAACTTTGAAGCCGCATATGAAAAAGTACAATGCGTAACACCGCGCATAACGCGTCGGTCACGCGCCCGCTGGCCTAATACAATGCTCAAGTGAATGACATCTTTTCTACCCGGACGATTATTGTGAATCACCAATGTGCCGCATGCGATAGAGCATGGTAATGCATTAATTTTCAGTTTATTATCCTTATTGTTTTAGTACATTCACACTAACAGTTGCGTACTTATTAATTGGCATACAAACAAACGCAATGAATTGTTTTGTTAATTAATTGCAATATAAACCTGCCCCAAATCGTTTTCAAGTAGCTTAGCTTTCCTAATTTCTTAAATTAAATTAAACTTTGTTCCTTTCCTTCCTTTCTCTTTACCTTCTCATTTCTTTGTCCTTAAAACTATTAGCACAATTAAGCCGCAAAATTTTCAGGCTACTATATTTTTTGATAGTTCAGAGTTTAGATTAATTAAGTAAGTATAATTTTCAGTTAATTTTCCTTAAGTAACAAGAAAATGCTGTCTAACGATATGAAGTCGAAACAAAATAGTAAATTGACGTTAGTCGTGTGTAGAAATTCTGTCTTAGCCCTCTCTTATCTACTAGTTATGCCAAATACATTATGTACACAACTGAAAAAACCGTCCCTTGAAAAATCTCTTTATTGCCTATAGAGTTCCATGCATAAGTTACAGTTAGTTGAATCCATTTGATCCTGTTTTATTGAATTTAGCCCCCTTCGCAGTCGGCCGGCCGCCTGCTGCGCCTCTGTATGAATACTTATATTTATTTACACTCGGTTCATTTAACTACGCGCTTGAGTGTGCTCTCGAGCCCCTGTCTGGAAGTCTTATTTTAATAACGGCGTCCTACATTCAGATTGACTTTTTTTTAAATTGAATTCTGTTTCGAATATTTCACCAAGTAAGTAGTTTTTGTAATGTTTTTTCAAGCTATGGTTAGATGGGATTATCGGATGTAATATTGGTAGACCTATTGTAAAATAATATCAACAAGTCGTGACTCTAATCATTTAACTTTGAAATGTAGGCTTCACTTCTATGCACAATTTTAAAGTTAAAAGTCTTGAAAATCTTGGATATTATTTAAGATAAGTAGTTAATGTTACTTGTGAATAATTTACTACAATCAAGAATAAAATATTCATGAATAATACAAAAAACGCAATTAAGATTTATAGTGTTCGTTTATTGCTACAAACATTTTCAATTCCGACTTTATTGAATGTTCCACTTGAGAGCATCATGTCATGTTCGTCCCAGGACAGCTTAGGGCGAGGGGCAAAATGTTTCCCTTTAATCGATACAGGAAAAGCGCGTTTTCCATTGGAGGGTTGTAGTTCCCGCCCAGACAAAATGGCCGCCATTTTCCCCTTGCCTGCTTTTCACTTCTAAGTATAAATCTCTGCAGAGAGCTTTTAGAGCTTTCGTTTTTTACTACTGATTTTGATTTTAATCTCAATATTATCAAACTACGAGTATAGTGATGAAACATACTTAATTGCACAAGTTAGCTAGCAAATAAGACACTTATTAATTAACAAATTAATGAGTACGAAAACAAGACACGATCACTAAATTAAAGAAAAAGTTTTGTGAAAACTGATTAACTACAACTGTATTTCTGATGATTTTTGACAAAGTAAAAAATGTTTCTTTCTTTTTGAACAAATTAGTGTACGAGTACTCTACCTACTCTACGTATCTATAGAATGACAAGGTTATCTTGCATTTTAAAATTTCCACATCCGAAACCAACCAACAAAGTGTGGCTGGTGGCTTGAAAAGGTTCAGAGAAAGGTTGTAATTAGCAAAATTGCATCCTTGACGAGTGTCTGCCACAATTTGGGTGTATTTGGAGCGGATGTCGGAACAAAGCAGCACGCGATGGCGCACCGCCTGCCTTCTGTCGCCGCAGACGGCGCTGGCGATGCAGATTCAAACAATAATTAGGTTACTCATTTTAAAGCTTAAAATAATTATTTGGAAACATAAGCCATGACTTCCCAGATTTTATCATTTCTTAGACAGTCTAATGCTGCAAAATATGTGAAAATAAAGAACTATCAATTTTGTTTTTTTTGTTTTTTCTATGCAATTGAAGTTAAAATCATGATTACCGTGTATTTTATCTTAAGTCTACGTTTGTGAAACCAAAACACTTTAATGATCTACGATGACTACGATCTACCTAATCATAAGTTTTATCACATTAAGAATTTAAACTTTTTTGTAATTTTGAATTTATCTAAGTAAATCTAACTTATCGTAACTTAAGAGAGATCATAAATCACCTAACAGATGAATAACCGTTCACGTCAATATTGCTATGGACTGTTTCTGTAAAACATGTGATTTCACAAAAAAAAGGTCCGTCCATTCCTCGCCACCTACGGTGCCCTAATTTTTTGTTTAGGCTTGCGTTGACCTTTTTTCTCAAGTCGACTGCTTTCATCCCTCATTTCCGGCAATTTTACAACGCTCCAATAAATTAATAGCTCACTGGCTCTTAAAATTTATGGGTCTATTTTAAACGTGCGTCTATATTGGCAATAATTGTATTTTATTGTTATCAGGTGCACATAGTGTCGCGGTTCATAATGAACGGGGTGTGCGTGAGATGGCGCGGCTGGATAGACTTGGAGCGTCTGGATGGTGCAGGGTGCTTGGAGCTGGACGAGGAGCGCGCGGCGATCGAGGACGCGGCGTTGCGCGAGCAGATTGAGAGGTACAACCAGCGGCTGCGGGACTTCGAGGACAAGCAGCGCGCGTACCGCGAGCACGGGGATGAGTTGCGAGCGCATTCGCACGCGCACGCGCAGCGCTGCCACCCGCCGCGCGCGCCTCACGCCTCCCATCCTGCGCATCCACACCCGCCGCACCCCGTCCACATAAAGCCGCACTCGCAGGGTGCTCTCATCTCCTAGATAGATCATCCTGTGATACATTGCACGTTGGCACATAGCGCGGAAGATCACCTGTCAATGTGACTGCAATGTTTACTAATGGATTCGCCGCGACTTACGTTTAAGCTCTGCCACGGAACTTCTTTGTCCACTGGATCCTAATAAGATTTAGGGCCATCAAAAAATCTTTGATAACTTTGAACCTAGATACTCATAAAAACCTAATCATCATTACCAACTGTAAGTAGTAGGTACTTATACAAACTTCTATTACTGATTTTCTCTTCTTTTCAATTTAAGAGCTTTATCGAGCTTTCATTGTTGCTTATAATGCAAGATCAACTTAACTTGTTGATTAGCAGGGAAAACAGTAATTTGCAACTTTGATTTGATATTTAACAACCTACGTCATTTTTAAAAACACGGTGATTGGTTATTTAGTTTAAATCAGCTTATGCCAATGACATTTTCACCAAAATGGAAAAACCACACCTAATAGATGATAATTTTTATACTTAAATATCTTATTAAGTACTATACAGTAATATCGTAATAACTGTAGATTGTACTTATTGCAATGTTAGTTTTAAGTAACTGTTATAAAGTGAGAAAACTAAGATCAAATTATTAATAAACCTTTATCTAAAAACTTATTGTATTTCTGTCTCTACTCGTAATATGATCCTGAATGTAAAGTTTATACAAATAAGTCTACTTACCTAAGTGAGAAAAATAAACTCTGTCATAACCAAAAACCTAATTGATCAAGAACTCCAAAGAAGAATCTTGTAAGTAAGTAGGTGTTTAATGTTTTAATGTATCAAACACATTGGTTACTGAATAGACTACATTAATTGTAATTTGATCAATACCACTTCAATATTATTATGTCTTCATTCGTATATTTACCTAACATTATGTTAGAACGAAACTTATACAATAGTACCACTGTACCATGTCTCAAAATCTTAATAATGAATAAGTAATTTCTTCCCTACTTACGAGTATTAATTGGTATTTATATGATCATTAAAATTATTTCGTACGCAATCGTTATATTATTTTCGTCATAATTATGTTCTTGTTTAACTTGTAAGACGTGTTATTTATTTTTAAGTTGACTTTATAATAGGTTCTAAATGATTGTGATAGTAATGTAAATAAAACTTTATGATATTTTACTTGCCGTAGTTTTATTTTTCTTTCAAGAACCAGCGACTAATTCTGCCCTCTACTTTTCCACCACTACCAACGGCAAGTGCTACAAGTTTGGCTTGCATAGTGCATCTTTTAAAATACACTATACTTACTTAAGTATGTGCATATTTTCACATCTATCCGATTTATAACTGCAATCAAAAAATCGTTTGGTAATAAAAATTTGGTTAATAATAACTAACAAGGTTAAATACTCGTAGCTAAACATTTTTGATGGACAGAATCTATAACCTTTGTTGTAAGTTAAGTACAATTTAGATAATTTAAGCAGCATAATATTAAGTAATATAAATAATACTTAAGCCCAAAAAGGTCCTTAAATTCTTTCTTAGCATGTAGGCAGTAAAATCAACAACTGACAACCTACCTACATATATGTAATATCAATACATACCTGTATCATTACGAGTACCTATAGAATATAATTGAAATTCAAATGACTAAAAAGAAAACTTATTCTGAAAAAGCTCTCGTAGTGCTTTTGTTTGATTAGCTACGATTCCTTATTAAAATAATTATTCTATTCGGTTACCTGTTAAAGTTTAGGGTCGATCATTCTTTTGCCGTTACAAAATTAAGGGTAATTAGGTGCCGATGCCCGGTTACATTATACGGCACAAACGAACAGTGAGCATCTGATCTAAGCACGCGCGCAGCACCTGTGCCTGGCTGCGCCCGCGCCGCCCCTCGCCGCCCTCGCTCATTATACGCAATTTAGCCGACTAAAGGAAATGTTCACATTCATGCTCGTTGAACACAACTCATGCCTGATTGCCCCTACTAAACACAGGGAAATTAAATGCAACGCTGTTACTGTTGTAATGACCACCCGATATATTATTTAGGAGGAAGGAACTATCGCTGTAGTTTCCCACCAGATAAGTAATTTCTAATAGCTAATGTTTAGGTTATAATTATGAACAAGTATTTAGAAAATAACAAATGTAATAGGTACCTACTTACAGCTAACATTTCATTTTCAGGTAAGTTTGGCTCGAGCTTTTAAGCCATTTTCCATATTTCCACTTCGTGAGGTAATACTCGTTTATATCAGTTGCGGGTTTGATTACTGCACAATACAAACATTCAAGTTGAACATTAATATCTGTTTGTCAATTTGGGCGTCTCTATGTAGATAGGTACTTTGGCAAGTTATGTAGGTAATGTACAAAGTTTTTGAGTTTTTGTACCTATGTTAATTGTTAGTTAACCTTTCTACGGTACATTATTACAAGTTTTTCTTGATTACGACATCATTTAACTATTTGTTTACCAGATTTATTTACATAGTGTAATATCAGCCCTTTTCTGTAAGTAACAGATAGGTAGAGACTTAGGAATTACTTACTTATGCTCGCACAAAACTCCACATTTCATACAAAATAATAATCTGCTTCCTTATACCTTACTTTGTATGCCTTTAGCTAAGGTTACATTTTATGCGGAACTGAGCATTAGGAAGATATTATCGCAGGTCTTATTGTGACACACGGCACCTTGACGGTCAAATTTGAGCAGGTACCTCCTTTATTGGACATCATCTCAGATCGATGCCAGCAAAAAACTTGGACTTGTATAAGGCAAAATCGGGGAATTTTATCCAGATCGTGTACACAATGAACCCGTGATTTATCGGGCGATTCTTTTTGCGCAAAAAGCGCAGGTCAGTGTTGTACGACGCCGAAAGGGCATGCGAGTAATCCGCGCACCGACCGTGGGAACATCCACTTGCCATCGCATCACTTAGAGCTTCCTTCAATAAAGTTTTGTAGTCGGGCTTCACCTCTGCTCTGGAGATTACAAACCTAATTTTGATCCTGATTTTACTTTATTGTAAAAATAATGTTACATAGAGCCACTCTAACGGAGGATGCTACTACATATGTTTGAACGCAAAAGTAACTACATTTTTAACCTTTTCATTAATAAGACTAGGTCGTAACTAGGAAAAGATAGACCTTTTGTCTCAAAATACTTACTTTAATACATGTACCTTACCTAAAAAGAGGCCAACTAAGAGATGAATGTAGGTACATATTTATGGTGAATTAATAATTTCTTCTTCATTTTTATTCTCAAGTAGGTTAGTTTGCCCTGGACATGATCTACGACTTTATCAACGTACTTAATAGGACCAAAATATTGTTTGCACGCCTAGTAGCTGAGTACACCTACTTCATTACATGAAACCACAGAACACGACCAGTACAACTTGGTAAAAGGTAGATGAATGTGACACCATCCCGAAGTTTGTATGTTCTAAGGTTTCTCGGAGATGCGTAAGCTGACCGTCTCGTGTCACACTTGAGTAGCTCGCGAGACGCAGCCTTTTGTGGCTTCCGAGCACACGAGCTCCTATTGCATTACTTGCTCGATCAAATTTAAATTCATTTAATTGAGCTAAGTACTGCTCGGTAACACTAACTATTTATCGTTATGATCCAACACAAACAGTATGCCTCTTACCACTGTTACTTAGATCTCAATGGACGGCTGAAGTTTTAATCTTAAATGTTGTTGTATCTTAATAAAATTGTCTTCGCGCACGATGTGTATTGCAAAACCTCATATACTAAACCTAACTTCATATTCTAAATAAAATAGCTATTTATGTCTACATTTTAATTGAAGGTTGAAGTCCAATAAAGCTGTTTGTTTATTCAACAGACCCAAACTGCTGGGCTGCAGAGCTCACATCAAATGATGGAGTTTTATGACCGAGGCGCTGCCGGCGGCACTTTGAGCCCGAGAGCGCCATCGCACCCATATGCTTCCTCGAATTAACGTCTGTTTTCTCCGAAGAAAACGGCTGTCATAAAACACATTAGGTATATTACTGCCGACATAAAACACTATTAACTGATTGTTTATAATAAAACGAGAACTAACATGTTGCAAGGAAACGAGCACACAGACGTACCAAGCCTGTCTAAGGCAATTCTAGATTCTACTGCCTATACGGATTAAAATTAAATTATTAATATATTATCATATAAATACCTAAAGTTCAATGGAACATAGGTTATCGTTTTGGATAACATTCTGGTATCATGGTATTCATTGAAAATATAATAGGTGGAGGAGAATGCCAAATGGCATAAGTTTGCCTTATGTAAGCTAGTAAGTAGTTACTGCAATGTGTAGGATATTTTTTCAAGAAGTTAACAATATACTAAAACTATAATTTCTAATTATTGCATCGATGCTCAAAAAAGGGACCTAAAAAGCGAGATGCATTGTGCAGATGTTTGAGGAACTGATAATGTTTGTAAATGGTGTAAGGGGCGAACGCATTCAGCATCAATGAGAACAGACAGATTTTGTAAACAGCTTAGACAGTCCCTTTATTTAATTACTATTAAAGGTATAAAGCATTGATACTGATTGTATCCACGAATCTAGAAACAGTTATACAGAGTGTTATTTTTATACTTGATCAAACAAAAAGGGTTGATTCTACTATTCAAACACGATACGACTGCATACCTTCAGGACCGATATCAAATTCTCAAAAAATAATTAGGTAGGTGTACGTCCTCAATCCTCATACTAGAAATTAATTGCTTAGTAGGTATTAAATATGACCATTCGTAGGTACAATCGGAAAGCTATTTTTTGAAATACTTATTTGTACTTCGGTCCCTTGGTGAAAGTTATTGCATTTGAGCAGTAGAAGCAATCCTTGTGGTTTGACCAAGTATAAAAATAACACTGTATTTTTCCATACGGACCCTTACTTTTAGCATTTAAAACTATATCATACAAGAGGCTACTTTATTTAGTGTCTCACAATGAGCGACGATCACGAATAAATTATCTAACGTGGTAAAATCAATAAATACAATTATGCAGGTATTTGAATAGTGGGAATGGAACTGTAAGCAATAATCCTGAGCCACGTGCGGATAATCCCGGCTAATTGAGGGCGAGCGCCGCTGATCCCGGGATCATCAGGTGCTCAGAATATATCCCCTCGCGAAGTCCTCTGCGACAACGGTGTCTATCAATGCAACAACCTATCGATCGAGAACTCAATAATTTAATTACAATTTAAGGGCGTAACTCACGCTTTATAAAGAGGGGAGATAAAATATATTTCTAATAAGCTATTATTAAAATAGATACATGTAAGACTAATTCCGGAAAATTAATACAGAAAAGGAGAATATAAAATAGGTGGCAAATTCAACAGGTACCTACTTAGGTATAAATCAATCAATTTTTGTCCGCGACTTCACCTATTTGAAATTCAGAAATTGTGACAGAAAGACCGGCTTACTTAACTAACACTTGTCGTTATTTGGATAATTAACTCAATAACCTTATAAATTAGTGTCTTTCATATGTTATTCTAATAAATAAATAAAATGCTGCATGTTTCAACAAAATCTATTCAGTAGTTTTTGCCTGAAAGAGTAACAAACATCCATCCATCCATACTATACAATAAAGTCTAAATACCTACTCGTAGTGAGAGAAACCGTGAAAGAATAACAATTTATTACTTACATAACTATTGTTATAAATAATTAGCATTAATGGAGAAGTTTCAAATTTTTTCTACAGTGGACGTCATTTGGCTGAAACGAACGAACGAACGAATATCCTAATATCTAGTTAACTTGAAAATATATTCGTTTGTCGGCCGTTTGGTGTAGTGGTTCGAAACGGACTACTATTCCGGAGGTTGCGGGTTCGATTCCCGCACAGTACAAACATTTGTGTGCATAAACATACGAGTATTTGTTTGTATTGGACTGGGTGTTTTCTATGTATAATATGTACATGTATTAAAAAAAAAAGTATTTAAGTATGTTTATATCCGTTGTCTAGTACCCATATAGTACAAGCTTTGCTTAGTTTGGGACTAGAATCGCAGTGTAAAAATAATGTCCAAGGATATTTATTTATTTATTTATTATTATTTATTTATATTTGTGAAAGAATCATGAAAATATCTCTACAAAGTTACAGGGCCCCAAAGTTGCGCATAACAAATATTTCGCGCCATTTGATTTTGAATATGTGGCGTGACGTCACTGAACCGCATATGTTTGAGTTCCAGTAATGAGGGTTTTCGCGAATGAAAAATCCGCCAGATGGCAAAACGTAGACGCGAGGTCCAAACGCTGCATGATTGGTTATTTTTGACATGATATGTCAAAATCCACCAATCACGCAGCAGTCAGACCCCACATCCACGTCCTGCCATCTAGCGGATCTTTCATTCGCGAAAACCCTCATTAATTTCTCGGACATTTCTTGATGGATTTAAAAAAAACTTCACCATTCCCGCCGGTTCCCGTTCACCGTAGAACGACTTTTATTCGTCACAATCGAATTTAGCTTGAGCTACGGCTTGAGCTCATTCATCTAAAGGAGCTACACTAGACCTCCAAATGAACGTTAAAATAATGCTGTCATTTTTGTATGACAGGTGACAGGACTGACAGAACTAAAACACAGATATAGATATATCTATATCTGTGAACTAAAATCTGTCTTCCTGTCTTCTGGAAATAGAAATTATTGAATTGTTGTAAACTTGTAAATTATTTACTTTAAAATTCTTTACTTTATCGTCAAATAATGAATGAAGAATCTAATAATAATGTCAAAGAAATTAAGGAACTATTTCACCAGGAATACATAATTATGGCTGAATAGTAAGCATGAAAGCAATTACACAGTACTTACATTAATTTACTTTTTGTATAAGTTTTGTTAAATGTATTCCATTTTTTTGCAGTCGAATGTTGCAAACAGAAAATTTACAAGGGATTTATGTAATCCCCTCATACGAAAACTCATTTTGTAAGTGAAGGAACAATTTCTAACTTGCACAACTTGCTGTGCATTGTTTATCTCCTTAACATGATTATATTTATTGCAGTATGGTTTGGAGTTATATTTGTCAGAGCTGGTTCATATGAAGGTGGAATATTCAGATTCACATTGACGTTACCTGAAAAGTTTCCAGATGATGAAGTACCGGTAGATGATATTTTATTTCTACTTAACGTGTAATCTATTGCTGACTTATGAAATTTTAATTTCTTTTTAAATTTACAGATTTTAACATTTACTCCAAGTCTTTACCATCCAGCAGTTGATGCCAACACAGGCACCTTAAACTTAAGTGAAGTGTTTCCACAATGGGATCGTAAAAGAAACCATATTTGGCAAATATTGAAATATTTACATTGGATATTTCATAATTTGAACATGAAAGTCCCTTCCAACATTGAAGCTTCTGCTGCGTGAGTATTTGTTTCTATGACGTGCTTTATTTTTTTTCAAAATTATTTGTTACTGTTTACAAAAGACTCTCTTTTCACAGGTATAAATCAAATCGAAAACTCTTCTTGGACAAAGTAAGGGAATGTGTTGTATCAAGTATAGATCATGTGTTTGATGACCCACCCACCGAAGACAAACACTACATAACGTTTAAACCATATGATCCAGAAATCCATGATCCAGCAAAGAATATGATGCTAAAACCTCCGAAGCCAAATGAGGGTCATAATCAAGGAATTTCATGGGTACAAGCAGGATCATATCAGCCATTTACAAAAGAAGAAACCACATAGCCAAGATCAGAAATATATTCAATTAAATTTAAACAAGACTTCATAAGAAGAAAGATAATAATCCTATTTAAACATTAAAATGCCATATGAATTAACTGTGATAGTATCTAAAACAAGTTGGCCTTAAATAAAGTAAACTAAGAACAAATACAACTTATAAAATAACGTCCTAAATAGTGAAATAGCCTTCAAATAATGATATAACTTGTTAAGTTTATTTAATTACTACACAATCTAGAATTATCACATATTATTTTACTGTTTATTTTATAAGTTCATGTACACACAATGTAACATTAAGTTATAAATCTTATGAATAACAATATAGGTATAATTAATGTTAATCAGGGTTTGTTTTTATTTTTATATTATTAGTTTTTACCTTCTCATCAAACCACTGTTGGTCTAAGTCATAATTAGTATCCTTCCATTTGAAATTTGTTGGTGGATTTGATTCTCCATTTCGAAATTCAAAATGTTTACTAAGCTCAATAGACAATTTGGATCGTACTAGTCCAATACCTCCAAACTTATCATCTGCTGGATGGTAAACTCTCCCTGTATTAGGTAGCATATATATTTTATCAGGCATAAATGGGCTCATTAAAAGTTCTCCAGCATAGCCATAAGTGAAGAAATCTTTTCCATTTGGTTCTTTAGTTATTATGTGAGTGAAAACAATTGGCACATCATCACATCTTATAAAGTTCCTCTCTCTTCCACAAAGTGATATGTAAGGAAATTCATTTTCATATCTTCCAGTCTTGTTAATACGAATTCTTTTAAAGAAAAATTCAAGAAACTTTTTTTCTTTAAAACAGGACGTAAAGTTTTTCATTCGTGCGTCATCGAGAAACAACTGCAATAAATAATGATTATTACCGAAATTTACTTTCGGGCAGCAATTTTTTTTTAAGTTCAAAGTTCTTACCATACCCTGATGATCAATGAAGTAAAAGTACTCTCTAATTTTAGGCTCCGGTTCCTGACCTTGAATATAATTGAGATATCGGAACTGTGGGAATTTCCGAAACGATCGTAATCCAAATAATGCTGAAAAAATAACCATTTTGCTAGTTTTGTATTTTTATCTGCAAAGTGCAAATTGTGGCGCATGCATACTAGTTTTTTTTCACATTGACATATCGGTATTTATGATTTCGCCCAAAAACAACCGGTAGGCAAGAAAGTGTAACATCCCTATTAAAAGCTCAAGCTAAATTTAATCAAAGATATTATAAATGAAATGAATAGATCAAAGTAGGAATTTGCTCAGTGACGAATGATGAATTGAAATGAATGAAACTATTATAGGTACTTGGCGCTAAACTTTTAATATCTTTGGAAATGTCAATAATGTCCAAAATAATGTCATTCAAACAGTGTTGCCAGAAGGTTACTTTTGTAACCTTTTAGGTTACTTTTGAACTGCTGTGGTTACTTTTAGGTTACACTAATGAAAAGGTTACTTTTAGGTGATTTTTCAGAAATTGTAGAATTAACTTTACAGGTTATTCAGTAAAAAATATTAATAGTGACAATTTAAAAATTATGTCATAGAGTGCATTTAAACTTGAATTTGATTTATTATTTGTTTTAAAAAATGAGTTTTAGCGAATGTTTTTCGATAATAAAACGCAAATCCATGAAACGTTTTTATACGACTGGTCACTTCTCGAATTTAGATGATCAATTGTATTCATTTTCCATCCATGAACAACCTTACACAATCATCGCTCCGCACCCCCCCCCCCCCCGTATGAAGGTTACTTTTGATTCAAAAAGGTTACTTTTTTTTATATTTCTGGTAATTTCTGACTAGACCCGACTGGCAACACTGCATTCAAATTCAGTCAGTGACAAAAAAAAAGTAAAAGTGCTATTTCGTTTGTTGATTTGTCCCCAAAAGCTGTAAATTATTTTTATAAAATTCTAGTTACTATATTCACTACATTGCAAAGAATTTGTTACATAAATTGTATGCACTAAAACTGACAAGTGGTTAAAATCGTGCTTGTAAGACCAAAGTCACTAAACACAAGTTCATAATATTTAGGAATGGGTTTGAATTAAATTTGATTGAAGATGGAATCTGTTCGAAGATCATGGAAATTACGTGAGTATTTGTCGAAATCGTAAATACTGTGTGTGTTATTTATTTACCTCTTCATGGTATCGTTTACTTTTGCAGAGGAATTTGTCGCCCACAAGGCAAACGTCAATTGCCTGGCGATGGGACATAAGTCTAACCAAGTTTTAGCAACTGGAGGCGATGACAAAAAGGTGAACTTATGGGCTATTGGCCGACAGAGCTGCTTAATGGTTTGTATGATTTTTAAGTTGTTGGACCGCATATTGTTACTGCATAATTTCCATAACAATAATTGACCCATGAATTCCATTGTATTGCAGAGCTTAAGTGGACATACGACTCCTGTAGAGTGTGTCTGCTTTGGACATTCTGAGGATCTTGTTTGTGCTGGTTCACAAACTGGTGCCTTGAAAATTTGGGACTTGGAAGCAGCTAAACTTTTGAGAACATTTACTGGACATAAAGGTGCCATCAAATGTATGGACTTCCATCCATATGGAGACTACCTAACTACAGGCTCCTGTGACAGTAATATAAAACTCTGGGACACAAGAAAAAGAGGTTGCATTGTGACTTACTCTAGCCATCGCTTGGCTGTTAATAGTTTACAATTTAGCCCTGATGGACAATGGATTGCTTCAGCCTGTGAGGATGGTAAGATTAACTGAGAATAATTTTGTTTAATTCATTTCGAACCATTACTGAATAGTGTGTGATTTCCATCAATATTTTGCAAATCGTGTTGTAATCAAGCATATAATGTAATAAACTATGTTTAATTTCAGGATTAGTAAAAGTGTGGGACGTGCGTGTAGGGAAAGTTTTGCAAGAGTTTATGGAGCATACAGCTTCAGTCACATGCATTAAATTTCACCCACATGAGTTCCTGTTAGCGAGCTGTGGCACAGATAGAACTGTCAACTTTTGGGACATGGAGAAATTTCAATTAGTTTCTAAATTTGAAAAAGAGAATACTTCCATAAGGTGAACCTCATTACAATAATGAAGTGGAAACTATTACTTAAATTCACTCAGTAAATCATTAAATATTTTTGGCATACTTTCTCCAGGCATATGGTGTTCAGTGATGATGGAACTACATTGTTGGGTTGTGGTTACGATGGACTGCATGTCATTGGCTGGGAGCCTGCTAGAGTATTGGACACTGTGCACGGACACTGGGGACAAATCCATGACATAACTGTTGCTCAAACACAACTTGTAAGTTAGATGGATTTTCAAACAAAATTTTATTAATGATGCATCATGCAGTTTTCTTATACGATTATCACAATATATTCATATGATTATCATATTTAACATTTGTGTAGCAAGTGTATTTAGATACTCAAAATTTTACTTAATGTTATTAAGCTAATTCTTGCATCTTTAACAATGTTTATTGATATTACAGATTGCTGGTTCATTCCATTCAACCTATGTAGTGTTATCTGTTGTTGATCTCAATAAAGTACATCCATTTGGTGGTCCACCTCCTATGGTGCCTACTGTAGTTAGAGACCTTTCACCATTTCAAAAGGGACATTCTGTAAGAAAGAGTTTTTCAAAAGAAAAGCCACCAAAAGAAGGTAAAGCATGTGCTTTTTTATTTTATTTTAAACCACAGATTTATATTGCTGTATGGAGTTTGCTGATGCAATTTGTGTCATTTCAGTGATGCATAGACCAACACTGTTAGACGAAAAAACTGCTGAGGAATCTACATCAGGGACAGAAGCCGATGAGGATTCAGGTGCAGTTATACCTAATATTAATGACTACACTGAAATTTTCCGACCTTCTAGATCATGTGAGTAGAGCTAAATGTAATTAATAGTAACAAAGCTGCTAACCCCAAAAGCCAACTAACCAGTCAATAATAATAACAGTATACTTCCCACTTTTCACAGTTTCTTTTTAGATAGCAATGATTCACATTATTATCTTCCAGTGACGCGTACGCCACCGCCGGCTACCAGCTTATCATCCGAAGACTATTCTTTACCAAGTAAGTTTTTTCCAGCCCTATAATCTTACATTTTGGCCTATTTCTTGTATATTACTAATTCAAAACAGTACAAGTAAATCTAAAGAGATTCCACCTATGTAACTTTATTTAGTCTGTACTGTTTTACTGTCTTCAAGAAATAAATTAAAACCAGTCAAACTATCCCAGTAGAAGAAATTGCGTTAATTTCTGAAACCTTCATTATTCTGGTTAAAGTCACACTGCGAATTAACCAGTTTCCGAGCCTTACTACCTTGGATTTAGAAACTGGAAGGAACTTGGAAGTTTAAATTAAAATTGCTTGCCAAAGTCAACCACTACCTGACCTCTAATGATAGATAACCTACATCAATATCTCATTCTTTTGTCTTCCGAAAAATGTGAATATAAGGCTTGCTCTATCTCGTGTTTGCCAAATCTCCTATTTGTCTCTGGTAAATGAGAGAGTACCTACTCCCCTATACCTATACAAGGTGGAATACCTATATTACGGTATACCCTATACCTACATATATCCCCTATACAAGGTGGAACGACGACCTCATAAAGGTAGCGGGAAGGCGTTGGATGCAGGCCGCTACCAACCGGCCATTGTGGAAATCATTGGGGGAGGCCTATGTTCAGCAGTGGATGTCCTATGGCTGAAAATGATGAATGATGATGATGATGATGAAATTAGAGAGTGTCGCTCTCCTGCAATGGAGACTAAGGCCATGTTCAGACGCGCGATAACTGCGCGGTTTCTTAGTGATTCTCACTGGCGAGGCAGCGAGGCGGTAACCATGTAGTTATGGTTGGATACAAATGTACAAGCACTGCTCACTACGAACATCGTTGTGTCTGAACCAGCCACCCTAGACAAGTGGTAAAACGAGACAGTTGTAACTTGTAATGTCGAAAGGCCTTTTTTGTATAGAGTCACAACATTCGATCCAAAAGTGCCACTTGTCTACCCACTGGCCTAAACACAGATCACAAAACTAAAGGGAGATGTGACAAGGGGGCGGGGCCGGTGTCGCAGCAATATGCCCATAAACAGAAGACATTGCTCATTACAGCAATGATGACAGCAGACGTCATAATGTAAATAGTTTACATTGCTTGCGTAGTACTAAATATTATTCGAACGTTGAGTACTGATACCGCAGTGGATAATGAGCACATATTTGATTACTTTGTGTGTGTGAATTTCTAATGCGACATTGAGTTTCGAGCATAAGTTGGTACCTCTCTATATCTCTATGGGACTAAAGTTTCGATCATAAGTTGGCACCTCTCTATATCTCTGGGACTAAAGTTTCGATCATAAGTTGGTACCTCTCTATATCTCTATGGGCCTAAATGCTCGACGACTGTCTTCCAGCGCAAGAGTCGAGCGTAAAGCTGGAGTCGAGCGTGAGCAACTGCCTACGCGGACTGGTCCTCGAGGAGAGCGCAGGCCGACCCGCGCCGCAGCCCTCGCCGCCGCAGCGGCAGCGCACCGACTACTCGCGCATACCCACCTCTACTAAGGAACACTATGCTTTGGATAAGAAGGCGGAGCTGTTCTCAAGTAAGATTCATGTAGAATAATAATTTTGTTAGCTAAACTAAATTTAATATCGTAAGCTAATAATACCTCTCTCTTGTAGTGAAGAGGCTAAACTTTTAAGTTTTAATACTGAACTTGGGTCGGCGTAATAAATGCGACCAAATAAACTATTTACACCTCTCCGATATTTAACGCTATTTTCAGTCCCATTCTTTTTAATTTATTAAAATTTATAATTCAAACATCTTAAAAGCTAACAGAATACAGGTTCCAAAGCGTTTATTAGACTAATTACAGATAGATCAAAAATTATTTTCAGTCCCAGACTATGCTAAGTTTATACACTCGTAAAAAGTCAATTTAATTTACTGACGTGTTGCTTGCTATTTGCGATATTTACAATTTTGAATACTCATAATCGTATTGTGGTTTTATTGTATTAACCTTACATGATCATGAATCTGTCATAAAATAATATAATTAATTAAAACTCATATACATACATAACATAAATGAGTATTGACTGAATTCGATAATTTCATAAGACTGCTTATTTGCCTAACTCAGGGGTGATGGACAATACTAAAGAGGATAACACGTTTGCGACGGCGCAAACTTCCGTCATAAGAGATTACGCTGCCAGCCCGCTCTCTGCGAGCACCCTTAACCGACATAATTCCTATAAAGAGACCAAATCCACTACAGAAATATGTAAGTCATTAACATTTGATGCTTGAATAATTTTTTAATGTACGCGATTGTTAGATTTTAACCTATTGTGTATATTTGCAGCCAATAGCAATCTCCGTCAAAGCAACAGTGAAATATGTTTAGGCCCACCATCCTTGGGTCCAAGATCATTGTCTTTTACCAGAACAAATGAAACAACTAGGTAAGTTTTTTTAAGTAGATATTTTAGATTTACCACGCGATAATAGTTTTTTTTTTTTATTTGATTGTGTTATTTATGATTTAGGCGAAGAGTGGAGAATGTCGTCCGTGAAAGTATCCCAGTGTCCCGCAATGTGGACGCCGTAGAACGGGAACCAGAGCCCGAGTTCGTACCGTTCGCTACTGACCGCCCTGTCGGATTGGACCTTGACGAGTTTCTGCCGGTGAGTAGAACCATTTTAGGCGATTTTTGTAGGTATTAATCAATCTACTGATTGATACAAAAGAGTCAAATCAGCCAAAAAGACATTTAAGGGTTAACCTTTTTTACACCAGAAAATGCATGATTTTGCATACCCATCAGTTTAGGGAAAGAAGGAGCAGTGTTCCACGTAACGCCTTGCCACCAGATGGACGGGGCTTCTCAATGAGGGGTATATTGTATTTGCGCTTACCAGTTGGCGCCACTGGCGAGTGACATAACTCACTCTACAGAGGAGCTACTTCAGTGAATGTAATTACGATACGATAGTCCTCCTCCCGTTGGGCGCTCACCAGATGGCGTCAGACGAGTGACAAGCCCTCTACAGTTACGCAACTGATGAGGGCAAATTCGATAGCTCTCATTTACCTCATGTTATTTGTTTGCAGCGCGGCGTGGGCGCGGGCGGCGCGCGGCGTGGCGCACGAGGCGCGGGCGCGGAGCCCAGCGAGCAGGAGGTGCTGGGCGTCATGATGCGCGGACACGACTCCATGATGGCCGTGCTCACCGCCCGCCAGCGCGCCTTGCAGGTCAGTACTACAGGGCGCGGAGCCCAGCGAGCAGGAGGTGCTGGGCGTCATGATGCGCGGACACGACTCCATGATGGCCGTGCTCACCGCCCGCCAGCGCGCCTTGCAGGTCAGTACTACAGGGCGCGGAGCCCAGCGAGCAGGAGGTGCTGGGCGTCATGATGCGCGGACACGACTCCATGATGGCCGTGCTCACCGCCCGCCAGCGCGCCTTGCAGGTCAGTACTACAGGGCGCGGAGCTAGCGAGCAGGAGGTGCTGGGCGTCATGATGCGCGGACACGACTCCATGATGGCCGTGCTCACCGCCCGCCAGCGCGCCTTGCAGGTCAGTACTACAGGGCGCGGAGCTAGCGAGCAGGAGGTGCTGGGCGTCATGATGCGCGGACACGACTCCATGATGGCCGTGCTCACCGCCCGCCAGCGCGCCTTGCAGGTCAGTACTACAGGGCGCGGAGCTAGCGAGCAGGAGGTGCTGGGCGTCATGATGCGCGGACACGACTCCATGATGGCCGTGCTCACCGCCCGCCAGCGCGCCTTGCAGGTCAGTACTACAGGGCGCGGAGCTAGCGAGCAGGAGGTGCTGGGCGTCATGATGCGCGGACACGACTCCATGATGGCCGTGCTCACCGCCCGCCAGCGCGCCTTGCAGGTCAGTACTACAGGGCGCGGAGCTAGCGAGCAGGAGGTGCTGGGCGTCATGATGCGCGGACACGACTCCATGATGGCCGTGCTCACCGCCCGCCAGCGCGCCTTGCAGGTCAGTACTACAGGGCGCGGAGCTAGCGAGCAGGAGGTGCTGGGCGTCATGATGCGCGGACACGACTCCATGATGGCCGTGCTCACCGCCCGCCAGCGCGCCTTGCAGGTCAGTACTACAGGGCGCGGAGCTAGCGAGCAGGAGGTGCTGGGCGTCATGATGCGCGGACACGACTCCATGATGGCCGTGCTCACCGCCCGCCAGCGCGCCTTGCAGGTCAGTACTACAGGGCGCGGAGCTAGCGAGCAGGAGGTGCTGGGCGTCATGATGCGCGGACACGACTCCATGATGGCCGTGCTCACCGCCCGCCAGCGCGCCTTGCAGGTCAGTACTACAGGGCGCGGAGCCCAGCGAGCAGGAGGTGCTGGGCGTCATGATGCGCGGACACGACTCCATGATGGCCGTGCTCACCGCCCGCCAGCGCGCCTTGCAGGTCAGTACTACAGGGCGCGGAGCTAGCGAGCAGGAGGTGCTGGGCGTCATGATGCGCGGACACGACTCCATGATGGCCGTGCTCACCGCCCGCCAGCGCGCCTTGCAGGTCAGTACTACAGGGCGCGGAGCCCAGCGAGCAGGAGGTGCTGGGCGTCATGATGCGCGGACACGACTCCATGATGGCCGTGCTCACCGCCCGCCAGCGCGCCTTGCAGGTCAGTACTACAGGGCGCGGAGCCCAGCGAGCAGGAGGTGCTGGGCGTCATGATGCGCGGACACGACTCCATGATGGCCGTGCTCACCGCCCGCCAGCGCGCCTTGCAGGTCAGTACTACAGGGCGCGGAGCCCAGCGAGCAGGAGGTGCTGGGCGTCATGATGCGCGGACACGACTCCATGATGGCCGTGCTCACCGCCCGCCAGCGCGCCTTGCAGGTCAGTACTACAGGGCGCGGAGCCCAGCGAGCAGGAGGTGCTGGGCGTCATGATGCGCGGACACGACTCCATGATGGCCGTGCTCACCGCCCGCCAGCGCGCCTTGCAGGTCAGTCCTACTTATCAAACACATCTATCTAGATCGTCTACTACTACTACAGGATTTGCAGAATCAGATGTTGTTTACCACACTTTTTTTCGTCGGAAAATGCATGAACCTACTTACACCACCTGAGACGACGGCAGGCTTGCTAAAACCCGACGGTATCCACCGGAGATGATGAGATAATTTGTTTGTTCACTAATTTAACTTGTTACCGAATAAAATTCATTTTTAGTTATCAAACTTACTTGCGATTTTTATAAATTAGTAAATTATACCTATAATGACTAATATGATTTCTTTTTCTTATTTCAGATATTCCATTCGGTTCGAATCAACAAAAATTTACGGTCAGCTTTAGAATCAATTATCGCCTTAGAAGATACATCAGTAATCTTGGATATACTCAACATAATGGCGCACAAACCGTGAGTTAATTTTATTCCAAACTAGCTTAATCCGCCCGCGGCTTCGCCCGCGTGGAATTTTGTCTGTCACAGAAAAACAATATCGCGCGCGTATTTGCTCACCGTTTAGACACAGTAGATAAATCAAACAGTACGGAAGCTTCATACAAACGCTCGAAATCAGACTCACGCACACAGACGCACGCTTTACACGAGCTCTAAGCGAACCTCGCAGTCCATCCGTCGCGAGTGTCGCGCGCGTTGTGTTTTTAATAATAATTTTATTGCATGCACGTTCCGCTGTATTTTTAAAAAACATGCCACGAGTGTATTGCGTAGTATACGGCTGCTTGAACTCGGCATCTTCAAAACCAGAACTTTCATTTTTTAAACTTCGTAATAATTCTGAATTGTAAAAATGATTAAACATTACTTTTTAAATAAACTGCTTACATCTGATTTTGTAATAGTTCTTTTTAAATTACGTAAATACGCTTTTTAACAATTTATGTGTTCTATTTGATAAAGTAATTTGCTCCGCGCGCTTTTGTACTAAGTGATGAACTGTATTTAAAATGAGGCAATAGCTATGTGAAAGTAAGTATCCGGTATTTTATTTATGAGAATAGAATATCTTCTACCGGCCTCTAATAGTACTTAATCAATTTATTCGATTATGTATTCGATCATTATAGAACCTAATTAACGTTTTATTTTTTTGTTAACTACTTAGTCAATTAATTTATTCCATTAGGTATTTGATAATTAAAAAACCTAAATAAACGTTTTAATAAATAAGTAAGTCAGAACCTTATTAATTTTATAAAGATTAAGAGTGCCAACCCTAACACTCAGTTGAAGTGTAGGTATTTAACTCGCCGAAAGGGCTAAGTTTCCGTACTGCTTTAGCTCATATAAGGGAGAGTCCGCTAATTTGGACCAGTTTTTTCAATGCCATTTTACACATAGTTTTCTTTTGTTTTTGCTAATGTCCATGGTATATGATAAAAGATACATTATTCAACTTACTATTTCATAAGTATTAATTAACATGATTGTTGTATATTTAGCACAAATCAACAAAGTACGAGTTCAGAGCTTCGGTCCAATTTAGCCAACCGGTTCGATAATTTGTACCACAGGGTTACTAAATTGGATTTCAATAAATTTCAAGCCTGTAAAAAAACTATGGCAAAATGTTATACGATACATTCTTAACAAATTAGGAAACGAAAAGGAACAGTAGTTAATAACATAGACAATTGATATTGTTTTACAAGTTATCACGATTTTGAGTACAAGTTTTGTAATTCCAATTATCGTAACGCACACTTGTACCTAATCTACTTTGCCAGTCTTTTGCTTTCATTTATTGTTAGTCAAACATAACTACGCTATTATAACTTCAAAATATGATTTACTAAAAAAAATTTCAAAATCCTTTGGTAAAGTTCCATACAACTTGATGTGGTACAATTTAGCCAACTAGGTGATAGTGCTTTTAAAAAATCGGTAAAAAATATAGCTTATAAATACCGAAAAATGTTTCAAATAATTGTAATCCACACTAATTTACGCTTCTAAATAATATATTAGAAACACCCTGTGATTAAATTTAACAAAATTACAAACTAAACATGTATTGTCAAAAGTTACTTGAAAACAATGAAAAAATACTTTTCAAAATAAAACACACATGTTTGTTGTCACGGCAAAAACCACATGGCCGATATTAATTGATTTTAGTTGTGTATCGCTGAGTGTTGCAATTACAGACATTCAATAAATACTTTACGAAATATGAGGGTGGTACAATTTACCCGGCGGTACAATATACCGAACTCTCCCCTATCTACTGTGGTTTAGACCTACCCTGGACTACGACAAACATTTTAAGACCAAAATCAGCTCAATCGGCCCAGCCGTTTCGAGTTTTAGTCAGACTAACGAACATCAATTCATTTTTATTTATATAGAAGAAGATTTGTAATATTTGTTTATTTCTTAAAAATATTTTATATGTGAATGTTATTTGTTCCAGGTCCTTATGGAATTTAGATATCTGTTTACTGATGCTCCCGAAGATATATGAATTATTACAGAGCAAATACGAATCGTAAGTTCAGACCACGTTACATAAATAGTTATCGAATATATGAATAGAATCCTGATTATTGTTTTATGTATATTCAAATCATTTTAATAATAGGCGTGTTCCGATATAGCATTGCGATCGGAGCATAACCTTAATCGCATACAATACTGTCCCTGCCGAGCTTTTATCGAGTAGGTGATGTAAAATCAAATAAAACACCTCACATAATATTGTCTCGCGTCCAGATACATGCAGTGCGGCTGCAACGCCCTGAGACTGATCGTGCGCAACTTCTCGTCGGTGGTGCGCGCCAACGTCAGCGCGCCCGTGCGCACGCTCGGCGTCGACATCCCGCGCGAGGAGCGCTACGCCAAGTGCGCGCAGGTAAGGGCCCTTTTACATTGCGGCTTTTTGCAGCGATACAAACGCGATTCAGTCGCATAACATGAAACATCTACCTTTACAAATGCGGGACGCGTTACTAAAACAGCGAAATACAGTTGCGGTTCAGTAACTGGCTGCGTAGCTGCTGTGATAAAGTCGCGATTCAAACGTGATACAGCAATGGCAGACACAAAACGTTCAGTTATTACGTCTGAATCTATACAAACATGCGTGTGCATCGCTACTCACGCGCGACTGTTTCTATGCAAACGCGATGAACCAAACGCTACAAACGCGGAGATGGGCAAGGGAAACTGGGAAATGGGAAATCATTACTCATTACAGTCGAAATAGGAAATATAAAGCAGGTCCTGACGTTTAAGAACCTGCTAAGCGTGATTTACCTCCCGCCCGGGTTAGACTGCCCTTCCCTGGCCAGAAAACTGAAGAGCACGCCCACGGCTACTTTGATTCTGTTATGTATCTTTCTGGTTTCATAGAAAATTATTTTATTATAATAGATCCACCGCCTACTACTGGACGTGCGTGCCTTCCTCCTCAAGCGGCAGACGCTGCAGGGCCGGCTCGGCGCCGCCTTCCGCGACCTGCACACGCTCATGCAGCAGGGGCTCGACTGACCGCCGCCGCGCCGCCCCGCGTGTCCACACTGCACCAGCGCGGCTACTCCGTAACACTGGCCGCATTTACGGCTCTCATGAACTTTTAAACGAGCTACAGGACCGCCGGGGTTATTACGAAACAGTTGCCAACTGCGAAAAATGTATGGAAACTAGCGCCACCTGCAATGAGGGCTATCGTTTTTATACTTAACAGTTGGCACCCCTGGCGATTGACAGGACCTTACTCTACAGAGGCGCCATCTTGATGAGTGCAAATGCGATAGTCCTCCTACCACTTTAGCGCTCACAAGTTGGCGCCACTGTCTTCGCTACTAGCAAGTGACAGGACCTTACTCTACAGTGGCGCTAACTGGTGAGCGCTAAAACGATAGCCCTCATTGAACGCGGCGCTGTCATTGGTTGGCGTACCAGTTGCATTGCTTTATTGCAACTGATCGCTAAGATCTGTAATAAGCCTGCGGGAATGGGAGTATAGCGTTGCGGAGTAAACTCGCAGAAGTGACTTTCTTATGGCATTTATAACAATCACCAATCGTAGGGACTGCAAAAAGTTTTAGTATCTAGCTGTTGCTTGCATGAGATATTATAAAATTCCCTAAATAAGTAAAAATTCCATATTCCTTGTAACTAATAACATGATATCTCACTCTATTAAGGATTAAATTTATGTAGTTGACTAGCTATCACTTAATTTGGGTGCAATTCTGAGTTGGCAATAATAGTATTAAACAAACATAAATCTTTAGAAACATTATTAGATCCTAAATTGAATAACATTTTTTAATTTCATTTTAGTTTACCAATTACACGTCATGATAATTAATTGTGTTAATAATGATTTCGTTTCATTAAAATCTGTAAACTTTGTTATTGTTTTGGGTGTTATTGTATTCAGCAAAATTACCTTGAAATGTATTATGCGTCTAGAGATAGGCATTTATCCATGTTGAATAGATAACCAAGTTTGACAGTTATTTCTAAATTAGGAGTTGTTACAAATCTAACATGAGATAGTCCCATTTTCATTTTAGTATAAATTCTTCAATTAATGTTTGCAATTTTGTTAATCTACTTGATTGATACATTGAACAAATTAAAATGACAATGATTAATCATAGTAATATTAGTCCAGTCAATGAATGCCTTAACGACGGTGTAGAGAGAAATCCGTGGAACACAATTTCTGACCTCGGGACTTTATTTAGCCTAGTTAGGTGGTGAACATACCAAAAGTCCCCGCCCTTAGCCCTTGAGCCGGCGGGGAGAGGGGGGTTTAAAGGTACCACTTTTCGGTTTTTCGCTTAATCCTCGGAAACTATGCGTCCTAGTGACATGACTACTATGAACCAAAAAAAGCTTATTCAATTTGCTACAGGTGAGACAGTCAAGTTTTTCTATATCTTGCATAGTTTTTGCGGCATCTGCTCTAGAAGGTCTGTAAAATTGGAAATTTTATTGTTGTCTTACATGTTCCTTTCAGGAGAAAATCGACTAAATCAACATTGAGCAAACACTATAGACATGCGGGAGCATGTTAAGCCTAGTTCCATGGAGGGGACTGCACCGTGCGTATATTTAGACGAACCAATTAGAGCCACTTTTGACTCCTCATCATTCAAAAACTACTGTGCATTAACACTTCAAATTTGGCTCATGTATTGAGACTTGCAAGATGTACATCAGCTTCAAATTTCATAAATATACCTCAAACGGTTATTTAGGTATTGACGTTCAAAAATCGATATTTAGAGCACTACTATCTATCTATCACATGTGAAATGTTAAAATTTACTGGTTTTTTATTTGTTCCTTTGTATTTACATAACTACCTTTCTGGATGCCAAATTTGAACCTTCGAGGTCATCTGGAAGTGGTTAGAATTTGGTCTATAGGTCAGACATGTAGATTTTTGGACGTCAATATCTAAAGAACCGTTTGAGGCATATTTGTAAAATTTGAAACTGATGTATATCTTGTAAGTCTCAACACATGAGCCAAATTTGAAGTGTTAATGCAGAGTAGTTTTTGAGTGATGAGGACTCAAAAGTGGCTCAAAGTGATTCGTCTAAATATACGCACGTTGTAGTCCCCTCGCTGGAACTAGGCTTAACATGCTCCCGCATGTCTAGAATGATTGCTCAATGTTGATTTAGTAGATTTTCTCCTGATGGGAACATGTAAAACAAAAATAAAATTTCCAATATTACAGACCTTCTAGAGCAGATGCCGCGAAAACTATACAATTTATAGAAAAACTTGTCTATCTCATCTGTAGTAAATTGAATATGATTTTTTTGGTTCAAAGTAGTCATGTCACTAGGACGCATAGTTTCCTAGGATTAAGCGAAAAACCGAAAAGTGGCACCTTTAAACCCCCCTCTCCCCGCCGGCTCAAGGGCTAAGGGCGGGGACTTTTGCTATGTTCACCTCCTAACTAGTCTAAATAAAGTCCTGAAGTCAGAAATTGTGTTCTATAGTTTTCCATCTATAATGCTTTATTGACTGGACTATATGATGTTAGTGAAGTGCCTTATTTGTAAGGACAACCCAATGATTATTAAATAAATTCTAGAAATATATATTTGGTACTTGAACATAGTCATTAAATTGTAACATTACATTTAATCTAACATTATGTAAGATTTCTATTGATTAATTTTAAAAACAATAATACACTAATTATGTAATTTAGAAATATGCATTCAGTTGCTGGTTAAATTAACCTATAAACCCATGAAAATGTACTTAAATTAGGCTAAAACCACAAAATTGTTGTTAAATGAAATAATAAGTAAAAGGAGAATTAAATTATGTGAAAATTTTAAATAATAAAGAGTTTATTGAATATTTAAGTGTTTTATTGAGTTTGTGCTAGTGATAACCACTTTTAACAAACATAATTACATAGAAGCAAGCTTCTAAAGTCTAAGATTTAGTCATAATTACACTGCAAATACCTAAAACAACAAAATAACTTTGACCAAATATAAAATAACATATCTATAACATCTTAAAATTTCCGTTTTTTTGATACATGATGTTTATTGGGAGTTTGATAAGCCCGTTTCTTGGTTCTATTGAAATGTTCCATTTTCTTCAATAATATTTCATCTGATACATCTTTTTTCATATCTCCATCAGGATTCGCGTTTCTGAAATCTTGTTCCATAAGCCTTTCTATTTCTGGGTTCATGCCTTTGTATGACAACCTTCCTTCAAGCAAGTCCTCACAAAATATAAAACTGGACTCTGTTATGAAATTACCCGAAGCGTGTCGCATTTCATCTGTTATGATATTAGAGTATAAACTGTCATGCCCTTGTGTATTTTCTAATTCCTTTTCTATTCTTTCCTTAGTTTTTCTCATGAATTTCATTTCCAGTACTGATTTTGGCAATTGTGGTCTTTTTGAAGACATGTTGAATATTATGTTAACCTTAAAAATATAAACTTTGGAGTTGGTTTTTTGGCTGTTTATGATTGTAAGTTGATTAATGTAGATATTATTTTTAAAATGAAAAATAATCAGCACGTGAACATGAAGTCAACAAACATGTTTTTCTTTCGCTGTCGCTGTCATTATTGCTGTCAAAGTCAATGTCATTCATAGACATTCTTCTTCTTCTTCTTTTTTGATGATGTTGGCAATACACGTCGATTCATAGACATTGCATTTTTTTCTTTAACAGAAAAGCAGCTATGGAAACTTTAAAACTACCTACTAACTTAACTTTTGGTTACGAATATTGATCAAAGTTAGCATACAAGCTTACCACATGAGGTCCATATTGTTTATTAAAATTAGTAAAAAGAAGTAGCTATTCATGAGTTTAAATTTCGATATTGCTTTATCTTCACGGAGCGAAGTAACTACTTACATTTAAAAACGCCAGAGCTATTACAAGCGATTTTGAACTTTTATTGTAACTTTGTCAAGGCTTTCTCAGAAAGCTCACAGCTTATAATAAATGGCCATTGGCTAAAAAGCTGAATTCATGTCAAGTATTGATACTGATAATAAAAAACAACATCTGCTTGTGACATTGTTGACGTTTCAATATAACCTCAAAATTTCACATCTCACGACCACCAAAACACCATGCTAAATGTTTATTTCTTGTGGGATATAATTTAAAACATTCAAAATGCAAGTGTTTGAGATTGATAATGTCAAAATTTATAATCTTAGTGCCGGAAAATCACTTCCAGATGTAAGTATTCTTTATTATTATTTTATTTTAATTTGCGACCCTTAGTGTTGTTAAGGTATATCAATTTCATATTCTTGTTCTTTTAATTAACTCTAAAGTAAGCGACAATGCAAGACCGGCGTGCATGTAAAAATAATGGCATGACATTAATTTCCCACACTCCTGTGTAGTCTTGTCGCTGTACTTGTTAATCTATTTGTAATATTTAGTTTTCCACTTTAGATAATCTTACGCAGATACGTGAATATAAAAATAAAACAATTCCAGCATGTCCCTTAAATATTGTGTGTAATATAATAATATTTTGTAATTTCAGTGGTTATCGGAACGAAAGAAAAGGGCACTACTGAAAAAAAATGTAGACTTAAGGAGAAGAGTTGAATTGATTCAAGAGTTTGATATGCCAGGACTGAGCACTTCAATCAGAGTTTCTAAAGATGGACAGTACATAATGGCTACAGGAATTTACAAACCCAGAATTAAATGCTATGATGTAAACAATCTCTCTCTGAAATTCGAAAGGTGTTTAGATTCAGAAGTTGTGACTTTTGAAATATTGAGTGATGACTACACAAAGGTCTGTATTATAACATCATCTGAAATTCATTAAATTTTGTTATTACAGTATTCATAATTATTTCAATGATGGTGTTTTTCATATTTTCAGATTGTATTCTTACAATGTGATCGCTATGTAGAATTTCATGTTGGACATGGCAGGCATTACCGATTACGTGTTCCTCGCTTTGGAAGAGATATATCTTATCACCGGCCTTCTTGTGACCTATTTGTTGTGGGGGCTTCATCAGTGAGTTTTTTTTTTCTACACCATTTTACTTACCTACTCAATTATTACTGTGCTATTAACAAAACTGTTATAATTGGAAGATTATTATAACAATATATTGTTTTCAGGAAGTATACAGATTAAACTTAGAACTAGGCCAGTTCTTAGCTCCATATGTGACAAAGGCAACTGAAATCAACTGTTGTGCAGTGAACGATGACCATGGGCTACTCATACTTGGCACTGAAAGTGGTCATGTTGAAGCTTGGGACCCCCGGACCAAATCCAGACAAGGAATATTAGATTGTGCTTTACATTGTACTGACTCTGAATATAAGTGAGTACCTAAAATTTAATAATCATAATCATTTATTCATTCATAAACATGGGTATTACAGAATGTCACATACAAAATATTATGTTGCAATAGCTACTATATCAAATTAATTTCAAATGTTCCTCTTTTTTTTCAGAAATGATGGTTTACCTGCAATCACTGCTTTAAAATTTGATGGTGCTCTAAAAATGGGAGTAGGCACTTCTACTGGTCATGTACTGCTATATGATATTCGGTCCAGTAAGCCTCTTTTAGTAAAAGATCACATGAATGAAACACCAATCAAATCAATAGAATTTCACAAACAAATGGATTATGTTTATTCAATGGATGCTAGTGTGGTAAAAATTTGGAATAAAAATACTGTAAGTAATTTTTTAATTATTTTTATTTTAAACTACAGTTGTAATGTGCAGTAAAATAGTAATTTTTAATATTGTTTTTTTTTTTATTTTAGGGTAAACAATATACAAGCATAGAGTCATCTGTGGACTTCAATGACTTATGTGTGGTACCCAACACAGGACTCAGTATGATGGCAGTAGAAGACCAAAAAATGCAAATTTATTATGTTCCATCTTTAGGTTTGTAATTAATCCATATCTAAAAGTTTTAAAACAAAATAGAAAGTTCTTTATGACTTTTTAATTATTTTACTTTACAGGCCCTGCACCAAAGTGGTGTGCTTTCTTGGATAATTTGACAGAAGAATTAGAAAGTTCAGCCTCACAAACAGTTTATGATGACTATAAGTTTGTAACTAAACAAGAACTAGAATCACTTGGCTTGGACCACCTTCTTGGAACTAACTTGTTAAGGGCATATATGCATGGGTAAGATATTATTCATAACAGTGACATGGCTTGCACTAAGTTTATTAAATTAAGTATCATAAAATAACTACAAACTTTTAATGGCTATTCTTTTTTTTCTTTTATAGATACTTTGTGGATGTAAGATTGTATAAGAGAGCCAAATCCATTGCTGATCCGTTTGCATTTGATGAATACAAGAAACGTAAAATAAGAGAAAAAATAGAGCAGGAGAGACCATCCAGGCTGAAGGTTGATGACAACTTGCCACACGTAAACAGGGAGCTGGCCTCCCGACTTATGGATACTGAAAATAGAAAAAAGAAACAAACTGGAAATCTACTCAAAGATGATCGGTTTAAGGTATGCTATTTTGATGTGTCTAGATTTTACGTAAATAGTTTTACTTGTTACATTACTACACTAAAATTAATTAAATGTATGATTTTAGGCATTATTTGAAAACCCTGATTTCGAAGTGGATAAATCTGCTGAAGAATACCGTCTACTCAACCCTGTGTTGTCTAGATTAGATAAAAATAAGGACAAAGGCAAGGAGAGTGTAGAACCTATGCAAGTGAGTATTATCGTAAATTACTTTCAAAATAACCACTCTATCAATAATTCCTGTAAATTTAACCTGTTCATTGAAATAAAACTTGAGAATTAAACACACAATCTGTTTGTAGGTTGAAGAACCGGAAGATAATGATTCAGATCGGGAGCTTTATGAGTCAAGTGAAGACAGTTCAGATGAGGATCGCTCATGGGTGAAAGAAGTGAAAAAACAGCACAAAATTATAAGACATTCAAAACAAAAAGAAGTAGAAGAGGAGGAAAGTGATACCGAAGAAAAGAGTGCTCCGAGAATACCGAATTCCATCAGGAGTCTTACCAGAGTGAGTAAGGCAAGTTTGGGCGACCGGTTAGCGAAAGAAGGGGTGTCGACAATGGTATCTGGCACAGGCGGTAATAAGGAAATGAAATTCAAAATGAGAGGGAAGAAATCAGAATTTGACAAAAATAAAATAAACAAGAAACATTTCCAAGAGAGAAAACAAATTGTGAGGAGAACAGGATTTTTAATGAAGAAAAAAATGCCGAAAATGTTATGACGTAGTTAAGGTTGCACTTTTGTAATGTTAGTTCAAATTATATTTTTTCATCAACATGTTAAAATAATAAACAATAACATATTATGTTATATTTTTGTTTATATTTGAAGACCATTGACATCAATTACTTATGTATCATACCTACTTCGGGTTATCTAAGGTCTTATTGATTTACAAACCTTTGGGAGAATAAACCAAAAATAAAATATAGGTGGGATTTTTTTGATAATAAATTAAAATACTTGCAATTTAATTTTCCGATATATAAAGTAAAATTTGACCAATATTCTTATTTTATAATTACTAATACTTAAATAGGTACATACAAGACTATAAAAGTGAACCATAAATAAGTCAGTCGTAAAAATTTAGGTAGAAAAGATAGGAAAAATTATACATTTTAAAGCCTTTGTCCATCGTTCGTATTTTGCCTGATAGCCAATTGTTTTTAATCTCTGCCCGATGTGCTACGTTCTGTAAAGTTGTATGTACATATCGGTACATATAGTTAATCATTGACGGCTGGCTGACCCATCAATAACAAACGTATGAGTGCATTGCATCGCTATCGAGGTCTGCGCGTTCTTTTAATATGCACTACACGAAGTACATGTATGAACATCGGACGAAAAAAACAATGTATTTATTGTTACTAATAAAATAAAAGTGACAAGTTTCGTTTAGTGCTATAAAAAATAATGCAAAACGACAATGGGTCGTACGGCAGTGGTGAGTGTTAAACACATTAATATTAATTTACCCTCTTTATTAGAATAAAAAGTTGTTTTTGTCTCATTATTATTGATAGTGGCATTCATCGGTAGTACATTTATAATTTATCGTTTGGAATAATGTGCAATGAAGTAATTAAAGTATAGATATGGGTAATAAACTGAATAATGTGAATTTTTCAACTGATTATGTAGCTAGTGACCTACTGGACAGCCATGTACTGGGCAACGACAAGCTCCGCGAGCCCGCCATGGAGCGATCCGCCAGGTCCAGCCTCGGCGGCAACAGCGTCGATGTGAGTCACCAAGTCTAAATTTAACTGTTCCCGCTTGATGCATGATATACTGCAAAGTGAACTAGTGGCATGGAAAAAACAGCGGTTTTATAAAACTACCAGCTTTCCGCCCGCGGCTTCACGTGCGTGGACTACATTATCTACATATTTTACGGAACCCTATTTTTTTCCTAAATAAAATTTAGCCTATGTTACTCGTGGATAATGTAGCTTTCGAATGGTGAAAGAATTTTTAAAAACGGTCCAGTAGTTTTTGAGCCTATTCATTCATTACAACCAAACAAACAAAGTTTTCTTCTTTATAATATTAGTGTAGAAGTGTAGATGATGACGATGTAAGAACTTAAGCTCCAGTTAATTCAATACCGGTCGAGATAGGACATTTGTTATTATGTTCTTAAATATTTTCAGATAGGAGAAATAACTGAATCTCCCGATACTGAATATATGAGCACATCAGCAATTTTACATTATTGTAAATCAAAGGTAGGTTCTTCATTCAAACCATTCATGCATCCATTTTTTTATTTTCAGTTAAATTTAAATACTTGCTTAAAACCAATACTTTGAAATTTCAGATATTACTTCCATATCTTAAACTTTTAACTATTATGGGCTTACGACCGGTGGTCGACGTCTCAAATTCGTCGGTATGTGCGATATGTTTCTCGCACTTCCATTCTGCACAAGTAGCTGTGTTTATGTTCGTCGGGTATATTCTTCAGTATATGGCCTGTTTCAGGTATGTACCTTTTCCAATCGTAATTAATGAGTATTAATTTATAATTAGATGCAACTTGAATATTTGTTACTGATTGATTTCAGACGAGACAGAGGCTTCTGTTATAAGTTGGTGCCACTAGCTTTAACTTCATCTTTAGAATATGAAACATATAAACAAGTATGTTATGGAAATATCACATTCACTTATATTGGGCCCAGTATACTGCACTTCATGGGTTTTATTTACGCGTTGTATTTATTTCGAATATCAGACAACGAACAACTGCAAAACTTAATGGAAAGAGTAAGTACGACATTATTCTTCTACTTTAAAATAATTAGGTATTTATTACAATTTATTGTTCCTTTCTTAAGGATAAATAAGTCACAATGTCTAGTCACTAGATGTTTATTAAATACTTAGGCCTTTTGATATACAGTGATAACTTTAAAAAGTTATAATGAATGATTGCCCTACAAATCTAACCCCGTTTCTTTCGAATAGTTCTCGTTTGAATTGTTCCAAAAAAGAGGACTTACCCATTTAACCCATTTTCCGTGCTGCATTTTCAAAAACATCATTATTCTAGGTGTTTCTACTGTCGTCGTACGCGCCGCAAGGCATGCCCACGACGAAGCCGAAACGACTCCTGCGCATGCTGTGGATGTTCATCATTCTCAGCGTGCTCTGGATGTGTCTGTCGCTGTGCTCCGTCAACTTGATGATGGCGAAGGGAGCTATCATGTTTCGATGGATGGAATCAAGGTAAATACGAGTAATAACCACGTTTCGAATAAACGCTCTTTACGAAATTAATTGCAGCCATGTTAATGTTTAAAGTTATTTAATTTTTAACTCTACGTTTTATGATTAAATTACACACGGTTTATTTACATTCTTCTTCTGCCTCACCTTATTAAATGGGGTTGGCTATCCCAATCATGCGCCGCCATGTATTTCTATCTCGAACGTTTTTTTTTAAATAAACCAAAATTAACGCCCGTATTCACAAACATGGAGAGGAAATCCTTGGGGGAGGCCTTTGTCCAGCAGTGGACGTGTTTCGGCTGAAACGAACGATTCACAAACATGTACCCGTACATGTCACAACCGTATTTACTATGACGTCTCACAGTGCGCGTGGACGCCCAGTATCACACACGAACCAATCACAGAGCTCTATTCAACGCTGTGCATTCGATTTGCTGCTTTACTTAAGCAAGCATTGTTTGTGAATACAGGCGTGAAACGACTTAAGTTTATGGAGTTTACTAGCTTTTGCCCTCGGCTTCCCGCGTGAAATTTAGTTTGTCACTGATCGTCATAAATTATAGCCTACATGTTATTCTGGGTTATAAACAATAATACTGTAAAGTTTCATCAAAATCCGTTCAGTAGTTTTTGCGTGAAAGAGTAACAAACATCCAGTCATCCAAACTTTCGCATTTAAATATTAGTAGGATGTAAGTAAATAATTTTGCACTGGTTCTTTCAGTTCCGAAGACGTGCGGCTGGCCCTGAAGATCCTGCTAGTGGTGTGCACGCTGATCCACGACATGGTGCAGGCCACCATCATCACGAGCTACTGCCTGCAGGCGCAGCTGCTGCAGGCGCACCTCATGTTCCTGCGCGAGCGCCTGCTCCACCGGACCACCTCGCCGCTCAACTGGATGCGGGTAAAGCCTTGTCGAGTAATTTAGTAGAGCCGTGTTTTTCAACGTTTTTCATGACACGACCCCTAGTATGAAAAAATGTTTGGCGACCCGGGACCGTTCGCTTTTTTGTCATGCATTTTATAATGTTGCAAAGATGTTTGTAGGGACCGAATACTTCAATCCATACAACATTTGCATAATTAGATTTCGGATTAATCTGTCTTTATAAGATTTTTTTTTACTGAAGTAGTTTTTACGACCTCTCGCGACCCCCCTATAGAGGCTTCGTGACCCCCCAGGGGGTCGAAACAGGTTGAAAAACACTTAGTAGAGTAACTCGCCTTTAGTAACTAAACTAGGTAGTGGGTACTGATAAAAAACCGTTCGCACTTTGGTCGAGTGCTGAGTGTGAATTTATGTATGACGGATTGTACAGCGCCCCTAGCGGAAACGTTCAAGAACTAAAATTGTCATACATATTTTAACGCGTTCACTAGTGAGGACGTTTCATTAAACTCACACTCAGCCCACTGTTTAGGTACGATTAATTAGTGATTTTTATATGAACTACGTTTAGCCGGTGAGTGAGTGAACAGAATGGTTCGACTAATAAATAATTTAGTAACCTACTCGACTTAATTGCTCGCTTTAGTTTCAATTAAACCATTAAATTTTTTCCGTATCAACATATTTTTATTACTGCAATAAAACTTATTTACTTTGATAATACATTTTTGTTGCAAGAAAAGACATTTACGATTTTTTTTATCAGCTTACCTGTGTAAGTACATGACATGATTATAAATAGCAAGATGTGAAATTAATTAACACGTAATAATTAAGTATCTTTCTTTATTACCAGATGACTACCTACATCTATCCCTATGTGCATTAAAGCTGCACATTTAAATACAGTCCATAGTTGGGACATTATTTATTTACTTTGCTAAGGTCCACAAGCAAAATTTATCCCACCTGTCAATCGTTACAGGAGGTCGCCGAATTCGAGAAGCTCCTAAAGTACCTGAACGACGACCTAGCGCCGGCGGTGTGCCTGTTCACGATCGTGAATATGTCGTGGGCGGCGTCGGGCGCGCTGTGGCTGCTGAGCCTCGACCGCGTGGACACCGAGACCGAGCCCATCGCTGGGATCAGCGTGCTCAACCAGCTGCTGTGGCTGGCCGCTGTCGTTGTGCCTTTTGTGCAGGTAAAAATAATAAAAAATATCTCAACATAGAAAAAAAGGTCCTTTCTGCTGAACCTCGACCGCGTGGACACCGAGACCGAGCCCATCGCTGGGATCAGCGTGCTCAACCAGCTGCTGTGGCTGGCCGCTGTCGTCGTGCCTTTTGTGCAGGTAAAAATAATGAAAATTGTCACCAAATAGGAAAAAAAGATTTTATTATGGCCCGGTCTGCTAGGCTTGGACCGCGTCGACACCGAGACCGAGCCCATCGCTGGGATTAGCGTGCTTAACCAGCTGCTGTGGTTGATCACTGTCGTCGTGCCTTTTGTGCAGGTAAAAATTATCTCAAAATGTACACGATCGTGAACATGTCGTGGGCGGCGTCGGGCGCGCTGTGGCTGCTGAGCCTCGACCGCGTGGACACCGAGACCGAGCCCATCGCTGGGATCAGCGTGCTCAACCAGCTGTTGTGGCTGGCCGCTGTCGTTGTTCCTTTTGTGCAGGTGCGTCATCATAACGGGTCGTGTTTATGACAGTAGTATCACGAAATAGGAAAAAAAAGATTTTATTATGGCCCTTTCTGCTGAACCTGGACCCAGTGGACACCGAGAGCGAGCCCATTGTTGACATCAGCATGCTCAACCAGTTGTTCTGGCTGGCTGCTGTCGTTGTTCCTTTTGTGCAGGTGCGTTGGATCAGAATTCAATAGATATCAAAACCAAAACAAAAATGGTTTCGTAATTACATTGTCTAAAAACGAAGACGTTGATGTAGAATTCTAATGTCCCGGTCTATCGAATTTAACGTGATCTCTGTATCATGAGAATCGCCCTCCTAAAAGGCGCTTATAATTATCCATATTATACCATTATTGCGACATTCGGGCTATCATGACATGATCCATCCTATAAAATGGTATCCTTCATGCTAGTAGGGCTAACTACGTTTTTTCTCGATCAGTCGAAACATGCTTCTTAGTCAGCAATAAATAGTAAAGTTCTTATCGATTATTCTCATTCGAAATCTTATTCTTTCTTCACTGGTCACATAGGGTCTTACATTAAAATTTTCGTTCTCAGGCTGCGCGGCTATCAAAGGAATGCCGGCGAACTCAGTCAGTAGGGCACGAGCTGTGCGTACGACCGTTCCTGCACCAAGATACGTCGCAGGAAGACATAATTACGGTGCTCATGTACGCCTCAACGCTCAACCTCCAGGCCAAGCTCTTCCACTACCCCATCGCCGGCCGCTCCGTATGCCTCATACTCACGCTCGCCATCATCGTACTGTTTTCGCTAGGAATGTGTCATTATTTACAATGATCAATTTAATACCATTACTATTATAATTTATAATGATTAATTTTAAAATTTTATCATTGATTTAATTAATAATAAAATAGTTATATTTTGTCAAACGTTTTTATTTTTTTAATAAGTACGTTACAATTTGGCACTAATACATAATTTCACACTCACTACGTTTGAAATGAGTTGGTGATGTACGACTTTATTAACAAAATTATATTGTTTTACTTATTTAAACACGCAACATTTACTAGAATATTTTACTATCAAATCAATAAGCACTACTATAGTAATAATTATTCTGAAATACTTTTGCGACAATGTTTCTATCAAATCGCAATGTTTATAGCAAATTTTTTTGTCACTTGAATTTAGTTAAGGTGTTTAGCAATTTTCATTTCACGCCAAAGCTTCTATATGATCAATAAAAATATCACTGCCCAAATCGGCGTCAATGACAATCATTTAGACCTCTTTCAATAGTATCTAATACATTTTGTGTATTCTAAACAAAACACGAGATATTTCCTTATAGTATTAGGCCTATAAACTTCATACTTAGCACCTTATTTTAATTAAAGGATGGAAAAATCCGTACATATTAATCTTTAAAATCCCGAAATAGGATATTTTTTGGCAGTGGAATAACTCCTTCATAGGCCTATACTACCAAAATGGAAATATCATCTATCTTTACCTACCATTACAATACTACAGTGAAATCTAAGTAACAAAGGACAATAGTTAATATCATAAGACAAATACACTCTAAAACACGCACACGTAACTTGAAATTAAAGTAACTACTTCGAGAGATACTGTTTACTTAAAAAAGAAATGTTCAGTGAATTTGGGGCTTAAAAAAGAAGTCGGAACTTTATTTTGCAAATTTTTTCGTTATTCGTTTTTTAACTGAAAACGAAACTGAACTACGACTTTCAAACAAAAATTGTATTATAATGTTGTTTTCACTTTGTAATTTCGTTCATTCGTTCGTTTCAGCCGAAAGACGTCCACTGCTGGACAAAGGCCTCCCCCAAAGATTTCCACAAAGACCGGTCCTGCGCCGCTCGCATCCAGGCACCTTGTACTTTGTAATTATTGTTGTCTTTTCCTAAATAAAATTAAAAAAAAAAACATTTTTTCTTTTTAAAATAAAAAATACTTATGTGTACTGCATACATATTCTTAAATAAATTAAATTATCCCTACAATAAGTAAGAGTTTAGTCTGTGTCAAAGAGCGCGAAGTGCACGATCTGCGTGCCCCACCACGCGCGCACGTCGTGCAACGCCGGCTGCTCGCGCGCGCCGCCGCCGCTGTTGTGCGCGCGGTTGTTGCTCTTCATCACTGCTGGGGAGGTGTTTACAATTGAGCACCTTGCAGGATAGACAAGCCAGGGATACCACTACTAGGGGACACTATATGAAGGGACGTGATGAGTCATTTCGCGCAACAACCATGTGAAATTTTCGAAAGATGTTGCCGCGAGCGTTCGGATCAAGCGCGTAAAGATAATTCACGCTATCTACTACCGCGCACATCCAATTATTACTATAGTGTGGTCTGTGAGCACGTAGAATTTTGTCCAATGACCCCAAGCTACCCATCCTTATCGCTCGCGCGTAATTATGTTGCCGTCGCGCTCGCACACTCACTGCAGCCGCCCGTCGCACAGTCGCGACAGCAATATAATTACGAGCGAGCGATAAGGATGGGTAGCTTGGGGTCATTGGACAAAATTCTATGTGCTCGCAGACCAGACTATACCAATCTAATATAGGCTAATATCTATAGGCGTCCAAGTGATTACAAAATTAATGAGAAGAATTTAAACTACACAGGTTTGAACAGAGAGAACCTTGGTCAGTCGGGATTAGTTAATGTATGGAAGGAATAATTGCACAAATGATACCTACTGAACTTACTTGGAGTCTTCTTGTTTAAGGCAGGGTGCGGGTCGCTTAAAGTAGGTTGTAAGTACTTTTTGTTGACGGGACTTTCTGGTCTGTAAACAAATGATATACAATGCGTAACGTTACAACATCGTAGAACACACTTTTGTGTTATATTTACGAATATTACTTTTGATACAGTACCTTGGTATAGTCACAGAGGGTAATCCAGGTCTTTTAAATTGCCCTTTAGTAGACGATCGCTTTGATTGAGAGTCAAATGATGAAGTTATGTCTGTAATACAAATTAAATATTTTAGCCCTAATATCTGTCCATATCTTTTTGACACTTTACAAAGTCGTAAATTGTCAATGTATAGTATACTCACTGGACATGACGGGTTGAGAAGCTGATTCGGTTATTTCTGATCGCCCAATATTTGCTATGGCCATCTAAAAACAGAATACATAATTATATTTAGTGAATAATTTTTTTTAACAAATGAAAACAATAAAATGTTGATGCACCAAGTTACCTGAGTTTCAGTTTCAAGTTTTTCTTTATCCATCTTTTCACTGTTCAGATCAACAGTTTGTTCGTTTGTTTTTCTTAAGCCCGCTATGAGACTGGTTTGTTGTTTCTAAAAAAAGAAAATACAATAATGTTTGTAAGCTTGACCAAAGATTTTGACGAAAATAAGTTATCGGATATTAAAAAAGTTGATGTATCTTACGCTACTATTGGCCCGTATCTTTTTCAAGCATCCCTCAAGCCACGTGCGTATGGTCTGCTTGGCCACCTCCTCTTCAACCAAAAACTCGAACTCCTCTCTCGCTAGCAACTCCTCCATTTGTAGGGATTTTCGAATGTCCACTGTGCGGTATGAGAGCATGCTGAAAATAACAGTAGTGTTTTATAAATAACGTTGAGTTTCAACTGCAATATTCTATGACATGTAAATTATTGAACTCACTTGATGACGTCATGGAAAGTGACATCCTCTCCGTTGTGAAGCCGTTCAAGTTCGTAGCACATGTATTTGAACAGTAGTCGCTCTTTGTGAGTATCGCATTCTAACCGACCTTTTAGTAGACGAAGAATGAACTTCACCTTGAAAAAAAAAACATAATTAATGTTTAAGCAATAAGTTCGAATAATCTATACTGTTTTTTTTTGCTTAACTTACTTTCCGCACTGGTATCACACCCTTTTGATGGACATCCACGACATTCCAAGTATTCTGGAAGTTTCTGATGTCGGCATACGACAACAACGCATCTTCTTCATTCGAGTAAAATAATGAGAAGTTCTCCATGATAATAGCTGAAAGGTAAAATGTATTGGTTAGCCATCCGATTGCAGACTGCTTTATACAATGCAGAACATAATAGAACCACACCCACTATTCCCGAGGATTTCATAAAATGCAACTAAGGGACAATGTCTGCTCCCCATCCCTGTGAATCCCGAAAATTCTGTGACCTGATGATGATGATGCAATTTTAGACTCATACAAAGCCTGTTCTAATCCTGATACTTACTATTTTCGGGATCTACAAATTCTCGGGATCTATCATTAGTACCTAGTTGGGATTAGTTAGCTGCATTATGTGGACCACATACTGACCATTATTGAATTGCCATTGAGTGAAATGAACATGACGATACTGACCATTGGACTGCCATTTAAGTGATATGACGACGATACTGACCATTGGACTGCCATTTAAGTGATATGACGACGATATCGACCAATGGACTGCCATTAAGTAAAATGACGACAATATTGACCCACGAGCAGGTTGAGCACGATGTAGGTGATGATGACGTAGAAGGTGCAGAAGTAGGCCAGCGAGGCGGTGAAGTTGCCGCAGTCGGTCTCCCAGTAGTTGTCGGCGGGCGTGCAGAAGGGCGGCGCCACCATGCAGCCGTGCATGATCTGATGATGATACTGACCCACGAGCAGGTTGAGCACGATGTAAGTGATGATGACGTAGAAGGTGCAGAAGTAGGCCAGCGAGGCGGTGAAGTTGCCGCAGTCGGTCTCCCAGTAGTTGTCGGCGGGCGTGCAGAAGGGCGGCGCCACCATGCAGTCGTGCATGATCTTGTTCCAGTCTTCGCCGGTTACGATACGGAACAACATCGCCACGCTGTGGATCGGCGAGTTGAAGTTTGCCCGCCTGCAAAACACGTACATATTATTTCAACATGTAAGCAATTTGTATGTGCATTCTATTCTCTCTCTATCTCTCATCAATATTACAAGCAGTAGCTGCGTTTACTTTATTGAATACCACGTATGACTCCAAAGAATAGATATAAATATACCCAAGTACACTTTGGGCTTGTTCTTTACTTAAGGGAGTAATAAAAATGTGCGTGCGCACGTAAATGGAATACGATTTTTTTACATCGTAATTTTTTCGCAAAACGCAAACGTAGTCGTGCCAAAAAAACTTGGCGACGCACTGTAGCAGACGAGACGAAGAAGGTCGGCAAGACTTGGAGCGAGATCAAACGCGAAGCTCAAGACCGAACGCGATGGAGGACTGTATGAACGCCCTCTGCCCCATCTAGGGGACATAGGACATTAATGCCCGTTTTCACCATCAATCCCTAATTTTTAAGTGACCCCTATGGTAACACTTAACAGGAATTTTGTTTTCATAGGGGTCACTTAAAAATTAGGGATTGATGGTGAAACCGGGTGGTGAAATCACGTTTTTTTTTTAAACGTACCTTCCAATTCCCTCCCCATACTTGACGTTCCCAAACACGATGGTCCCGGCGAGCGCGTAGAAGAACACCAGCAGGAACATGCCGAATATGATGAAGAAGCTCTTGCACACGCTCACGCCCACCGTCAGCATCAGCATCTTGAGCGTGGTGTGCTTGCCCGTGATCGTGAAGAAGCGCAGGATCACCACCATGAAGCCCACAAAGTACGATAGGTCGTTTTGGAGCAGGTGGGACAGCTGTGGAAATAAACTGTCTTGTATTCTCTCAACTACAGTCCAATTTCGATAAAGAGAATCCAACTCGGCTGGGCAGCGTTCGGGAAGCTACATAGCATCTTTTCGTCCAAAATACCTCAATGCCTCAATCAGTGTGTGTTACCAGTGATGACATACGGCTCCGAAACGTGACCTCTCACTTTAGCGCTCCTGCACACGACGACGCTACCGCGCCGCCGCCGCGCCGTCGCCGCGCCTTTGCACTGTTCATACGCACCGAGTAAAACCGCCGCCGCGCCGCCACCGCGCCATCAAAGCATAATTTCGCCCGCGGCGCGGCGGCGGCGCGGCAGCGGTGTTCACGCGGTTCATGCAGGAGCGCTTAGGCCTCATAAATGAAGCACAAAGTTGCACAGCATGCAATGGAAAGGGCTATGCTCGGTGTTTTCTTACGAGATCGTATCAGACATAAGGAGATCCGTAAACGTACTTAAGTTGTTGACAGCCCGACGGATCAGCAAGCTGAAATGGCAATGGGCAGGGCACATGATACGCAGAACTGACGACCGATGGGACAGACAGGTTCTGGAGTGGAGGCAACGTACCGGAAAACGCAGCGTGCGTCCACCCACAAGGTGGACCAACGACCTGATAAACGTAACAGGAAAGTGCTGGATGCAGACCGCTATGAACCGTGCGATGTGGAAGTCACTGGGGGAGGTCTATGTTCAGCAGTGGACGTCCTGTGGCTGAAAGATGATGATGGTGGAATCGTCATAAATAAGTTTCTTGGATAAAATTACAATCCTAATAAGTTTTCAGAAACATTTCTACACTTACTTTCAACACGAAATGCATAAATATCCATATGCAGCCAGCTACCGTGACGAGCAAGTCGTAGCGGTTGCGGCGGCTCTGCCAGTAGCCGCGCGGCGTGAACGCGATGGTCTTCAGCAGCACTTCCACCACGAACACTAGCGTCAGTAGTGCCGACGTCAGCGCCAGTTGCTCCGTGAACTTCGAGTGGCGGTTCCACTGAATGACATAATAAGAAATGTAGTCGTGTAATACATGTCCAAAGAAGCTTCTCCTCTTTTGCAGGCTCACGTTTCAGCACATAAGTTTCAGCTTACGAGAGATGAGCTCATTTCATGTTTAGGCCTAGTTTCAACGGTTCCTGTAAAAGTCTTTGATAGCATAAGGGAAAAACTAACTTAGTTTTTCAGATCTCAGAATCTTTAGACGGAACCCGTGGGAATTGTTCTTCAGCATAGCTTTATAATGCGGCATATTTGTAGTTATTTAAACATAGTAAAAATGAATGAAACAAGTATCATATAAATCAACTTAATTAATATAAATACAATGTGTGATTAAACTGTTGTGAATGACATACCGTGACTGCTAGCAAAGCACTGTTGATGAGTACCACAATGGCAATTACTCGTTTGAAGGTAAGATTTTGAGTCACGTCATACGCAAATGCACGAATTTTACGTTTGTTAGGCCGAGGCGGCAAATGGAGTGGCTGAGCGATTTTCAATCTCTTTTTTAGGTCACACCTAGAAGAAACAAAAAGTAAATCAAACCATTTCTTTGAAAATAAGTTCATTTTATGTAAAATATAGATTGTTTTTTACCATCTTCGCTGATCGACAGTTAAAAGAGCGGTGCCTTTGTTCTCAGAGTAATTTGCAATGACCACGCCCACGAATAATGTGAGACCAATCATGCATCCCAAGAATATGTAGACGTGTATGTAAACCGCGTGTACCTGAAAAGTTATTTTGGATTACCTTCCCGTATTAAAAAAAGCAAATCTAGCCCTACATTAGCCCTTATTTAGTGGAGGTTACTTACAGGTCCCAGTGCTTTTATCAAAACATCTCGAACGTCAAGCCATCCTTTGAAGGAAAGCACTTCGAATAGCGTCAGCAAGGCATCTCCAATGTTATCGAAGTTGAATCGTTTTGGATTCGCCCTAAAAATAACAGAAATTTTTCGTAAAAAATATCAAGCGTTTAGCATTTGAGCGGTTTGTTATTTAATTTCTTTTTCATACCAGACGCGTGGCACGAGCATAGATGGAAACGTTTCGTTAGGGCCAGGTTTCAGCTTCATCTTAGTCACAAATACTCTTCTCATGAAAACGCCCACACAGTTTTCGCGGTGGTGAATCGTTGGATCATTGCATCTCGCTAATCTATAAAAATATATTATTATTAGATGATCATATTTTATCGAAATTACCACAAATAATAAAAAATTCAAATTCAAATTCAAATTCGTTTATTTCTTTAACTTAGCCTAGTTCAGTTACAAGTTGTTGGAGCTTCCTGTTAAGCAACAGATGTTACTTGTGCTAGGAAGCACCGCTCTTCTATAACAATATTACAGTAGGTAGGCAAATTTAATTTTTAATGCGTTTAGTGTGGATAGAACAAAATAAATAAATAAGAACACTTTATAATATTTTACAAATGAAAATTTTATAAGTGAAAATTTTAAAATTAAAGTTAAATTAATTCGAAAATACTAATTAATACTAGAAACCAGGTAAAAGATATAATGTGCGAGTGTGTAATGTGTGTGTATGTGTAATGTAAGTGTATGTGTAATGTGTGTGTATGTGTAATGTGTGTGTATGTGTAATGTGTGTGTATGTGTAATATATGTATATGTGAATGTATGTATGATTTTGTTTTAACTCACTATCAGAGATTCAATTTCTTCGTAATTTTTAGTTTGTAGCCATTCGGTGACTGCTGATTTGCACTTTGCATACGTTAATGGATAGATGTTTATTTCTTTGTTAATTTTGTTATACATGGTAGCAGATCTGTTTCCATGTTGACGTTTAGCAAAGATTGATTTAATTTTTGGTATTTTGGCAACGTTAAATTTGCGTCTCGAGTTGCTGGTATCAGGCGTATAGGGGAGCGTTTTATGTGTTCTTAGGACAATGTTCAGGATGTACAGCTTCCTTACTGATAGAGTTCCTGTAGCAGTGAAGAGAAGCTCTGTTGAAAACATGCGAGGTAAGAAATACATCATTTTTAGTAGTGCCCTCAGAGCTCGCTCTAAGTCAAGAAATCTTGTTTTATTTGCTCCACCCCATACAGCTATGCAATACGTTATAACTGATTGCGCTAAAGCAAGATATGTTTGATGTAGCAGATGTTCTGAAGCTACATGACGCAGTTTCTTAAAAGTCCACATGAGTTTTCTAGTTCTACTTATAATCAATTCTATATGGTTATGCCATGATAGCCGTTGGTCAACGAGAACGCCTAGGTATTTTATATGGGAAACCTTTTGTAATTTAGCACATGAGCAGTGTCCATCGGAATCGGAATGACATTGGTGAATAATTAAGTTAAAGTCCGAAGACGGTTGGCTGTTTTCATATTTAGTGAAACAAATGTAGTTACTTTTCTGAACATTCAGTGTGAGTAGGTGACTATTTAGCCAACCCGCAATTTGAGTTAGTCCTTGTTCTGCCAGTACTTTTAGTCGCTCCCAACCCTTGGCTGCAAAAACTATTGCAGTATCGTCAGCGTAGGAGAAGATATGGCCACTGCTTATTTTCATATCACATAATTCGTTGATATATACTAAAAACAACGTTGGACCCAGCACACTGCCTTGGGGCACTCCATAGTTTACAGTGTGTTCGGAGCTCATTTCCGACCCCACCCCGACTCGAGACCTCCGATTACTGAGATAATTTTCAAGCAGTTTAAGCGGTGTACCTCGAATACCTACTTTATTAAGACTGCGTATGAGAATAGGTATTGAGACCGTATCGAACGCTTTCTTTAAGTCTAGGAAGACAGCCAAACACTTATTCCCAGAATCAACGCTATCAACTATAGTGGAAGTCAACGCTATTACTGCGTCTTCAGTAGATAAGTTTTTACGGAAACCGTATTGTGAAGCAGAAAGGATATTGAGTTTAGAAAAGAACTTCACTAGTCTAGTGTTTATCAGTTTTTCGATAATTTTTGCAACCACAGATATCACAGAGATGGGTCTAAAATTTGATGGATCATCCTTAGCACCACTTTTATGTATGGGTGTAATTATAGTTTGTTTTAAAACCGTTGGAAACACACCAAGTTCAAAACACCGATTTACAAGGTGTACTAATATAGGCACAATATCATTGCTTGCTAGTTTTAGAAATCGTGTCGGGATTTTATCCCACCCTGGGGCGCTATTGGACAAAAAAGTATGTATTTTATTACCTTCCTCCATAAAGTTGAACGCCATAACTTGCAAACACGAACATCAGCAAAATCAGCAGTGTCGATACCTGTTAAGTTGAAAATAGAGTTAGTTTATTAACCAGCCAGCCGAAAGTGGCTAAAAGATTTGAGTATTTTTCGATAGGAGAAGAAAACCATGTCTTATTCAAACGTGACAAGTAAATTTACATCCGCACTCAAAAACACACTATTATTTGGCGCTTACACGAAATTGAGATCAAAAAGAAACTGCAATCAATTAATCCGTAGAACATCGCATGAGGTCGCGGTAACCATTGATTTCTATTGTGTTTCGGATTCGCTGGTATAGTCAGCGTCAAATAGTTCGAATACCCAAAGTAGCCAAAAAGTTCGCAACACTTCTTTGTTCCAGGTTGTGTTGTCAACTTTTTGGCCACTTTGGGTATTCGAACTATTTGACTCTGACTGTTTTTGAAGGTTTAAAACATTGATCAGAGAATAATTGTCCCAGTACCAGCAAGAATCGCTAAAATCAAGTGGCAGTGGGCGGGGCGGGGCTCTTAGAGCTGATGGCCGCTGGGGCAGGAAAGTTCTTGAGTGGCGACCAAGAGCCGGAAGACGTAGCGTGGGCAGGCCTCCCACTAGGTGGACCGACGAACTGGTGAAGGTCGCGGGAAGAGCCTGGATGCGGGCAGCGCAGAACCGTGCATTGTGGAAAACCTTGGAGGAGGTCTTTGTCCAGCAGTGGACGTCATTTGGCTGAAACGACGTGTTGTCAACATTTTGGCTACTTTGGGTGTCACGAACTATTTGACGCTGACTGTTCTTGAAGGTTTAAAACATCGATCAGAGAATAATTTTCCCAGTACCAGCAGGATCTCCTTGAAGCCGCGGCACAGCTCGTAGACCACCTTGCGCATGTGCGGCACGAGCGTGAAGATGCGCAGCGGCCGCACGCAGCGCAGGATCATCAGCATCTGCGCGGCCGAGCCCGGCGGCACGCTGCGCGGCATCCAGCACAGGAAGGTCAGCGACACCTGCCGGCAAAGAACCCTGTGATAACTGAAGTTTTTAAAAGCTATCTTAAAGGTTCAGTTAAACCAACGCGTGCAGCCGGCGTGCACGATGGCGATGGTGATAATTTCAATTTTTCAATGTACGAGGGTGGTCTGAAAAGTTTCCGACCTCAACGTGAAGATGGCAGCACACATCAATTAAAGTCAGGGAATGTAATTGTGCATCTTTTGACAGCAACACTTCAAAGTTTCAGCCATTTTTGACGCGCGGTTTTTATTTGAAAGTCGTTTGAGTGAGTCGATGTGAGTATTTTTGTGAAAATGGAAAAAATCGAGTATCGAGCTGTCATAAAATATTTGTTTTTGAAAGGGAATACCCCTACGCAAATCAAAGATGAGTTAGATTCTGTGTACGGGGACTCTTCACCGTCATTTACCACAGTAAAATTTTGGGCAGCCGAATTTAAACGTGGCCGTAAGAGCTTGGGAGATGATGAACGTTCGGGACGTCCAAAAACTGTAACTACTGACGATAACATCGCTAAAGTTCACCAAATGGTGTTCGACGACCGCCGAATTAAAGTGAGAGAGATAGCAGAGGCAATGAAAATGTCCAAAGAACGTGTTTGTCACATATTAAATCAAGATTTAGGCATGAGAAAGCTGTCCGCGCGTTGGCTGCCGCGTTTGCTAACGTCAGACCAACGACGTGTTCGAATGAACATTTCCAATGCTCTGTTGGCGCAGTTTAGGCGCAATAAATCCGAGTTTTGGCGCCGACTAATTACTGTAGATGAGACTATGTAGAAAAATAAAAATAAATTTTAAGAAAAAAAAACTTGTATCTATGTTAGGTCGGAAACTTTTCAGACCACCCTCGTATTTATTCCAAAAACAAAATACATTGTATAGGAAAATTAGACATTAAAGCGATCACTGCGCGTGCAAAAGTTGTTTCACACTGCCGCGACCGCCCATGGCGATCACTAGGCGTGTAGGTTGTCACTGTCACGCACATTGTCACTTTCGCTTTTCAGGCGTTCTCAATTTATGTACAAGTCTCTAGCTTTCTCAGAGGCCCTAGAGCAATTCTAAGTATGCCATAAATAAAAGCCTAATTAAGAGTCATCAAAGGTCTCAGTCATTAATTTAGAGCCACTACAACTTTATAACTATGAGTTGTTTTTTTTGTGTGTACGCTGTATTTAAACTACATCAATGATTTTTATCTCATAATTTAAAGTCTAATAAAAAAGCAGACTTCAAATCTTTCAAAGCCTTAGCTCGAAGTGAACTACGAACCGATATGTATTGTATATGTGTAAGCTGGTGACACGTTTACACGTAGTTTTTTTATCGTGGTTTTAACAGTATTTGAGCTAAAGCTTTGAAAATTGGAAAGCCTACTTATTGGATTCCTAAAATAACGTCAAGTCACGGAAACAATAACGTTTTATCGTCAATTGAACGATTTTAACGTTAGTTCGACTACAAGCTTCACGGGACTCGTGGTAAATTAGCTCTTCTCGCTCGTTTCCAATCGACTAATAATAAATATTTATTGATTTTGATTTTGACTAAATAAAATATTCATACTTATGAGTGCATATAAGTTATGCATAGTAAGATATACAAGCAAGACAACGGAGAAATAATAACCACTTACAATGTAAATGAAAACGTCCAGAACAGCAGCTGCGTCTTTTAGATAGGCCTTGGGAGTAAAAAACAATCCATCTGCCAAGATTTTTAGAGCCAACTCAAGACTCATAAAGATGACAAATCCATACTCAGCAATCTGTAACACAAATATCAATATTAGATGACCTATAAGAAGTATGAAAGAGACTTTTAATAAAACAAGAGTGTATTTTACCTGTAGCACGAAGTTTTCCATAACGCGGTAAGAGGGAGTTTCAAACATCATCGACAGGCAGGAGAGAGTAGTCACCATAATCATCACCCAATCCATGTATGTCACTAGGCCCAAGAAATTGCTGTAACAAAGGATAAGAATGTCAATTAATTAGGACAAGTAACAGCTATTTACTGATTGTCTGATCACTGTTCGGAAAACAAAAAGAGGAGTTTATGATATGTGATGCCCACTAACTATGTAATTTCATAAACTATCTGTTGTTGCGCTATAGACCACAAAACAATAAATAAGAATGTCACTAAAGTCCGGTCGCCGACCAGATAGAATTTCGTGGAATGACCCCAAGCTAGCACACTCACTGCAGCCACCCGTCGCACAGTCGCGACATCAGTCGCGATAAGGATGGGGTAGCTTGGGGTCATTGGACGAAATTCTACCTGCTCGGCGACCGGACTTTACAATTGCGAATGGAAGTACGTTTTTAGACGCATTAAATTATACAGCCATACAAGTAACTTACTGGAAGCTCTTGTAGTGCACTTTCCTCTCGTTGCCAGTGACTGGGTCTCGCAAGCGAGCGTCGTAGCGGGCGTCCACGATGGCGCGGCAGATCTTGCGGAAGCGAGACTCCCGCGGCACGATCAGTAGGGGCGTATCAAACAACGGGTGGTTTTCGCGGAGGTCTTCTTCTCGTTGGTTCCTGGATAGTAAAATTTTAAATATGTAAAAACTTTACAGCTAGCTTCTATCGCCATTGTAGCTGATCTACTGTTAGCTGAGGTAACTAAACAAAAGAGTTGCCGTCTTGGGTTGCTGTCTCTTGGTTTGGTACTTGGTGCTCTATAACAAGAATTTATGTTCTGTTGAGGTTCCACGTCTAGCATAATATGTAATGCGCCCTGTAGCGAGAAAATCTCATGATACTGAAAATCCTATAAAGACGACTTACCGGCTCATCTCGGTCTGCTGGACAAACGTAATACGCTACAGAACCACTAAGTGTACGTAACGTGAACTGTAGCAAAACTTTACGTTTTAGAAGACTTAAGTCTAAATTGTGCCAATTTTTTGTGTATTTCTTTCTTTTGTTTTGTGTGGTGTAAAATAAAGTGTTTACCTACATATTTTACTATCTAAATCGAAGACTTACCGCCTCATCTCCGCCTGCTGCCTCTTGGCCTGCAGCAGGCGTATGTCGAGGTAGAACTTAGGGCTATTGGGAGACTTGTTCTGGCTTCCAGAAGGTTTGTTATGTGAAGAAACCATACATAAAGTTCTATGGGAAGATTGAACTCACCGCCTCATCTCGGCCTGCTGCCTCTTGGCCTGCAGCAGGCGTATGTCGAGGTAGAACTTAGTGCTATTGGGAGACTTGTTTTGGCTTCCAGAAGGTTTGTTATGTGAAGAAACCATACATAAAGCTAGGTATATGTGAAGGAATCATGCTATGGGGAGATTGAACTCAGCGCCTCATCCCAGCCTGCTGCCTCTTGGCCTGCAGCAGGCGTATGTCGAGGTAGAACTTAGTTCTATTAGGAGATTGGTCTGGTTTGTAGAAGGTACGTGAAGGCACCATACATAACTAGAGTAAGATCTATAGGGAGAATTAGCTTACCGCCTCATCCCAGCCTGCTGCCTCTTCGCCTGCAGCAGGCGTATGTCGAGGTACCTTGCACCTTAACAACTAAGTTCTATGTAAATAAACTTGTGCAAACCACAAGTTTACTTCTTAAGTCTCAAAAGACTTAAGAAGTAAATTTGTGGTTTGCAGAAGATACGTGAAGGAACCATACATAACTAGACTTAAGTTCTATCGGTAACCTTAACTCACCGCCTCATCTCTGCCTGCTGCCTCTTGGCCTGCAGCAGGCGTATGTCGAGGTAGGGCGGGCGCGCGCGCGACGACGGCACGACGCGCGACGCCGCGCCGATGTCGCCGTTCTCTAGCAAGTGCTCGTAAGTCTGCTTCAGCTTGATGGAGCCACTGCGCACAGAACGCCTTATGGAACGCGAGCCAAACCTACCAGATTATTATCACACTTTAGGTATTAACGGCAATGGGAAATTCTGTCGCCGAAAGCAAGAGTGAACAGTGGCTATGTTGCGCTCATACTTCAGTTAGAATATAAAATAAACTGCAGTGCGTAATGTTATTTATCTTCATATTTATAAAATTGTAATTGACAATAGTAAACTTACTTCTTTTGATCAACACGTAGCTGCTTAGCGCTGGATATTGTGCCTTGGGATTTCAAACCTGATTTGCCTCCAGTTGCTAGCATTGCTGAATCTCCCAACAACGGTCGATGGTTGTTTGAGTCACTGAAATTATAGTTTATTTAAATCAATGTCTTTTAATGTGATATGAAATAATAAAATAAATATGTTATTGCCGAAATAATAAAATTAATAAACTTATTGTAAACTTTTGTGTAGTTTATTCAATCAATAAATTTAAAAAATTAAATGAAATAAAATAAAAAGAACAAAACCTTTAAAACCAGATGTCTCTCAACATAAATACCTGAAATAAAAAATATCTAAATAAACAAACAATAAAAAGAAAATAATGCTAAAGTTAAAACAACAGAAATGTACATTCTGTTATATTATGTTAACTAACATTCTTTAGCAAGAGCTGAAAATCAGTGCTCTGCCCTTTTCAGAGCAGGGTTTACACTGAGCTTTTTGCTTTTTTCATCGCTGCGACACACATCGCTCTGGAGCGAGAGGCATTTTTAACATTACTTTTGCTTTATACATGCTTGTTATTGTCTTCTGCTGTTTTCTTTCCTCATTATTTTTATGCTGCACCTTTAATATTTCATGTGTGTTTGCAAATAAATGATTTATCTATGTCTATCTTATCTATCTAATGACAATGGATGCGTACTCAATAATAGTGGCGACGACGTGTCTCCGCAGCGCCGAGCTGGGTCGCTGCGAGGGCGGGGCCACCACCAGCGTCTTGACCAGGCACCGCTTGCGGTAGGGGAAGGCGATCTTGGCCGCGCCGATGTATTCAAAAGCGCGCCGCGACTGGTCGCCGTCGGGCGCGCCGCCGCCCGCGCTCCCCACCACCACCTCTTCTTCACCGTCCTCGCAGACGAACTGACGCATGAACGACTCGCGGACCTAAGGACGATGATAAATAGACGTGTTGACACCACCAAACAATTGACGTACTTTTTAAAACTGTCAAAACGAGACTCCCATAGATTTTTTATAGCAGTACGAGCAAGTGACGTCACTATTTTGTCAACTCAATTCAACTACTTTTTTCAATGAGGATCAGTACTGTTGTAGAAAATTCAATAAAACTAGTATCTACGTTAATCTTTAAGACAAGAAAGATATATCTTTTTGAATTATCCAAATCGGACCATTACTTACGAAGATATTCAGTAATAAACATAGGCCGTTTTTGCCGCTAAAAGTCAACGTACGCAGGGCCGCGTGACGTCACTATATCCGAATCGAGCGCAGCCGGCGTACTATTGGGATGGAAAATATTTTTTTCCAGCTAAACTATCAGTCTTAGAAAAAAACTTTTAATAACATTTATTCATCAAAATAAAGTAACCTATCGACCAGTAAATTTTAAAAATAAAATTTTTGAAAAAAAGTATCGCTATATCCAAAAACCACATTTTCATAGGATTCGATGGAATGCGGAGACGCGGTTGGGGTGAGTGTAACTTTATGATTATTTGTATTGAACATAATAATACATAATATGAGAGCTAATACCCAGTTTCTTTTCCAGGGGGGGTTACGAGGGGGGATAAGTCATACCCAGCTTGTAGCCTGGGGGGAGGGGCAAGCCTTACCCAGCTTCTGGCCTTGGTGGGAGGGAGGGAGAGGCAAGTCATACCCAGTTTCTGGGCGGGGGCGGGGTTAAGTCATACTCAGCTTCTGGGCGAGGAGGGGGAGTCATACCTAGCTTATGCTTATGGACTGGGGGGAGGGGCTAGCCTTACCCAGCTTCTGGCCTGGGGAGAGGGGGAGGGGGGGGGGGGGGGGTCAAGTCATAACCAGTTCTGGTTCTGGCCTAGGGGGGGGGGGGTAAGTCATACCCAGCTTCTGGCCGAGGGGGAGTCATACCCAGCTTATGCTTATGGGCTGGGGGGAGCGGCTAGCCTTTAACAGCTTCTGGCCTTGGGGGAGGGGGGGGTCAAATCATACCCAGTTACTGGCATAGGGGGGGGTGTCATACCCAGCTTCTGGCCAAAGGGGAGTCATACCCAGCTTATGCTTATGGCCTGAGGGGAGGGGCAAGCCTTACCCAGCTTCTGGCCTGGGGGGAGGGGGAGGGGTCAAGTCATACCCAGTTTCTGGCATAGGGGGGGTGTCATACCCAGCATCTGGCCAAAGGGGAGTCATACCCAGCTTATGCTTATGGCCTGAGGGGAGGGGCAAGCCTTACCCAGCTTCTGGCCTGGGGGGAGGGGGAGGGGTCAAGTCATACCCAGTTTCTGGCCTGGGGGGTGGTGTAAATCATACCTAACTTCTGGCCGAGGGGGAAGTCATGCCCAGCTTATGACCTGGGGAGAGGAGGGGGGCGGGGGAGTCATACCCAGCTTAAGTCATAACAACACTTATGAACACTTTATTTGAATAAATCGCCAAATATACCACCGCGGAGACCCCAATCGCGTCTCCGCGTTCCATTGAATCGTATGAGCGTATGGATTTTTTGCAATATTTTTCACAATTATATTTTTAAAAATTACCTATCGATAGCTTATTTCATTCTGATGAATAAATGTCATTACAAGTTTTTCTCTAAAACTGATAGTTTGGCTAGAAAAAAAGATTTTCTATCCACGCAGTACGCCGGCAGCGTTCGGATCGGATATAGTGACGTCATCGCTCCCGCGCCGGGCGGTCAGTGAACTTTTTTAGTAATTTGGCCATAACTTCGTCAATTTTTGTCGTAGAACAAAAATTTTTGGACTGTATATTAAGGATTTCTTAGCCCTATCAATCTGCATTCACAGCTAAAAATCGAAATGATCCTCATTACAATACGACCAAAAATCGTAATTTACAGATAATTTAAAATTAATTAAGTTTTTAACACCAGAATGAAGTTCCTTTTTAGAAAAGTTGTGATTTCGAATTATTGAGGAATGGTGTCAAATGGTGTTCTTAGCCTAGGCGCAGACCACCCATTTTCGTCGGGCAGTTGATCAGTACCCAACTAGCACAAAATAGCTGTAAAATAGCTGATAAATAGATTTTTCCGGTTCCTTAAGCTGGTTTAAGATGCTGTTTAAAGTGCTGGCTAAGCGCTTATGCAGCTGTTTTAAGTGTAAAAGAGGACCATATTAAACAGCTTTATTCCTTAGAAAGGCTGGTTAAAGTATTTATGAGAGTTGATTATTAGCTGTACTAAGGCTGGTTAATGGCTTATTTATTAAGCTAAACGTTACGCTTGTGCCGCTGTACATCTCCTATACTGGTTTTAGTTTGATATCTTACTTAAATTAATCTATTCATACGTATAAAGAATAAAAGTTTTAAAAAAAGCAATACTTGTATTGACAAATAAATACATGTGACATGTGTAATAAAAACTCGTGGAGTTTTATAAATATTGGTAAGTATTTTGTGTTTGTTCATCTGCATTAAGCAGTGAACTAGTGCGAGGGTCAATTTATTGTGAAATTATATATGTATTATAGTTAAAATTTTCATGCGCTCTTAAATAGAGTTGTTTTGGGGAAAAAAATATTTACTTATTAAATAAGTAATTATAGGTTATACTATGTTTGCGATTATTTACCCAAAATTTGGGTTTTTCGTAAGTATAAGTTACATAAAATAGCTAACAGGAAAGTTTTTAGTCATTTTCAAAGCTGTTCTTGTACATAATTTTCGTAAAAATAGGAATTGTGAATCCATGTGAAGTAAAAAAATGGCGTAAAATTTTAGACAGCCTTAATACTTAAAAACAGGGCTTTTAAAGCCACAAGCTTGTCAAAAATCTTAAACAATATTTCATAAGGGCAATGTGTGGTGTATGTTTAGAAGAGAGATTTTAGTAAGGTTTTGGCTGTATGAAGATCTTTCAAGATTACATTTTAAGCCTAATAGTGCAGCGTTTTAGGGTACAATACATAAAATAGAAAAACGCTACATAGGTCCATGTTGCAACAGTTATTAGGTATATTTAGGGTGAACCACGATCGAAAACTGAGTTGCAAACATTTACTTACGTAGGATCACACACAATCACACAACCGAGTGTAATCATAATACAATGCAATACCAAAATAATACATGTATAGGTACTTAGATCCTACTTCCTACTAATCCTACTAATATTATAAATGCGAAAGTTTGGATGTCTAAATGGTTGTATTTTTGTTACTCTTTCCCGCAAAAACTACTGAACGAATTTTGATGAAACTTTTTAGTATTATTTTTTAACCCAGAATAACGTATGTATAGGCTATAATTTATGACGATATGTGACAAACTAAATTTAAATCTGATCTCATTACAGGTTGTACGCGAACAAAATGAAAATTCTGCTAATTTATCAAGAGATGAAAATGTTTTAGAAAGCGTTGAAAATACTGCAAACTTGCCTCGTAGTGAAAATGAAAATGCTAAGAATAAAATATAGGATGCGATTTTATTTATTAATATGTCATGACAATGTAGCTTTCCTTTCATTTACATTTTTATTGATGATAATATTGATCAAGTCTTTTCTCATCGGAATGATAACAAATAATTTTGAGTAGGTAGTTACTCAAAATCGTCAAAATCGGAATGACAACAAATAATTTTGAGTAGGTAGTTACTTAAAATTATTTGTTGTCATTCCGATGCGAAAAGAATAACACGTAATCTCGGGACTAATTTTGTTATTATTACAAATAAAGATTTTGTTTGGTTAAAATAGCTATTTTAGCTAACCCACCAGCAGGGGGGTAAATAGCTACATTTTTAATTACTACGAGTATTATGAATCCGAAATTTAAAATTTATTGTCTGTCTTATTATTAAATATTGAAAGTAGGTAAGAATAGCGTATGTAACAATTTCAAGGCCCCTATACCTAAAACAATGATAAACAGTATTAGAAAATACTTACTTAGAAGTAAAATTAAACTTAGATAAAACTTAAGTGTTTTTTTCTTACATGAACACCCATTTGAATTTTAGTTTTTCTATACATATATTGTACCTAATCTCTATAACGTGTGCAACAGAGGCAATAAATAAAGTCGAGACTTATATTCAGAGCAAACTAGTTTCAACTTTACATCTTGAGGACCAAAGATTATTTCAGTACCTACGAATGCTAGGCAGATAAGTCTTGAATATATTTAATCTAGATGATTTTACAGGATATATGAACATATCCGTCAAGCCAGTAATTTTATACCCATGAATATGAATAGCACTGTTTGATGTAATAGATATGTTTTTTATTTCAATTACATGGTAATTTTTTGGAAGAAAGTATTTATTTATCTTGCGGTTTAGTCGACAGTATAAATGTAATAAACTGTATAGCTAGAAAGAGCAAACTCAGTTTCGCTTGAACTTTCCGAATCGGACTGGTGTTGTTGAAAATTATTATCAGATTGAGTGATTTTAAGTATACGGAACCCTCCACATTTAACGTCAACGCTTGACCAGATTCCGGTTTGTCTAAATCGGTTTGTTTATTTCGTTTGTTCGATTCTTCCTCGTTAATTATCTGGCTTGTGATGGCTAAATATTCTTTTAATACTTTTTTCTTAATTGCACCACTTCTTTTTCTGTATTTCCATGATTTACGATCCATGATTATGAACACTAACAGACCAGTCGCGAAACCCGTAAGCGTATTTGTATAAGGATTTACAATTAGCCGTAGTACAGCCTTGATATTAATAACGCTCTTCGTTGTCTTACTTTTGTAGGCAAAAGCTGTTATAAAGTTTTGATCTAGAGTCTTATAAAACTGTACTTATTAAGGTTTTAAAATATTCCACTAAACAGATTATTATTTGTTAACAATCTTGACAATCTTTTATCAAGCTTAAAGTTTTAAAACGAACACGATCAATTCTCTTTTACATCTTCAGCCTTATATTAATACACTATAAGACCACAAAACTTGAGAAAAGTTAGTAGCTGTAAAAAATACAGCTTTAATCTGTAAATTTGATTTCCCTAAAACTTTTATAGGGTTCATAACTCGATATCATTTATGTAAAGACTGTAGTACAGCTAAAGGCCTTTATAAATCTAATAAATTCTGTAAACCAGCTAGAACACTACGCAAAATCAATTATAAAACCTTAATTGAACTATAGGCGGCAATTTGACTTATATCATCCCATTAACCTGCTAATGTGCTAGTTGGGTATGGGCATGTATGGAAGTGCGCACATTACACCGATTGATTTTTCATACAAATTAGAATTGGGCACAACTATCGGCCGACTAAAAATCGGTGGTTTGCGCCTAGGCTTACAATCTAGAAAAACAAATGGAAATCTGCAGCGCCATCTAGTCTAGTCTTGGGCCACGGAGGCGTGGCTTTATACACGCCTACACCTACATGGACAGCTAGGCCTTAAAATAGTACTACGAGTAACAGATTATGGGCATATAAATACTGCTTTGGGTCAAATTATAGCCACGATAGCCGAACGGTGAAGGGGTCGGACTGGCCGACTCGTGATCCGGGGAACGCGGGTTCGGTCCCCGCCGCCGCTCGACTATTGTGGTGAGCTCACTCGTGACATAAGCATATTTAGCTTAGTACGAGGGGCTAGCGGGAGTATTAGTAATTTGTGTAATAACAAATTACAAATAATCTTTTTAAAAAAAAAAATCTGTAAGCTCATTCACTTGCATTTAAAGTAAACGGAAAAAATAAACGGAAAAATCTTGAGACTAAATGAAATACACAATGTTCATATTAATCATAAATAGAACCATTATTTCTTTACCAAGTTAATAAAGGTGCAAGTGATGCCACAAAAAATATTACCTTAGGTAGATTGAAATCTCCTGGAACCTTATGCAACTTGGTCATTTGGGGGCTGTCTGGAAATTTCTCAAAGATCCTCAGCCTGAATGGCAAGCTTTCCTTTATTTCAGCACTTTGTTGGCGGTACCTAAGTTGTTTCAACTTCTTTATGTCTTCATCCAATTCCAAATTGTCTAAGATGACTGCTACGAAAAGCGACAGCACGATCTGAAAGTTGGTTTTTACAATAAGTTTTAATGACTATTAGTGAAATATGTGTAATTATAAATTTTCAAGAATAGTATTCTTACCAATGTCACAAACAAATGGTATAGTATGAAGTAAATGGCGACGAGTGGTGTAAGAGTCTGACTTGTGCGGACCATTGTTTCATCCATTACCTCCACCCACGCTTCTTGGGTCAAGATTTGGAACATAGACATAAATGCCTGCAAAACAGATCCCATTAATAATCCAGCTCTTTTCCAATTGGAATGGGGAATTACTTTTTTCTAATATTGATTTCTTACCTCAGGAAAGGTTTCAAATTTTGTGAATTCGCACAAAAAGCAGAATAGTTGCATTGATATTGAAGAGCTAATAATAAGTAAGCACATAGTGAATATTATGAGACTGCCGAGCTTTTTCCCAGGACCGAAAATCTTGTATACAAATCCTTCTAACAATGGAGATGCCTTGATTAGTCTCACAATACGTAATACCTGCAAACATATTTTATAGGTTTTATTTAATTACTATTCAACGTTAAAATAGGCTTACATCATCATTATTATTATAATTTACCTGAAAGTAGGTGAACACAGACATATAAAGTTGAGGAATAATGTGGATTGTAGTCCCAATGGCCAACAGAAGTTCGAATTTATGGACAGAATGCTTGAAATATCCTTTCAGACCCAAGCACCAAATTTTGATCAGGGCTTCCAAATCCAAAAATATGGTAAATGCAATCTGGAATATTAAACACATTTAGTTTGTAGTATGTTTACAAAATGTTACCTCATGATATCCATGAATTTACCTCAATATAGTAATATTTTTCATAGAAGAATTCTCTAGGATGATCATCATGTTTAAAATGCATTGTTGCTGTGATTATTCCATTTGCTAGAACAACACCCATCACTAGCAGTCGAAAGTATGCTGAACGCAACATCTTGTGAAATATTTCTGGAGCACTGCCTGTAAAATATAATCATTAAAGTAAATTATTTTGGTAATTACCAATGTTAATCTTGACTTTAAGATTATAATAGCTAGTTTTTTACCTGAATGCTTGTTCTCATCAATGGTAACGAGTTTCCAGCCATTGTCATCACCTGTAAAGAACTGTGTGGTGCTTCCTTTTGTAATTGGGTTCCTTACACCCCACATTTGCTGGAACTGTACCCTAATCTCATTGAAAGTTTCGGTTATTACAGCAATGAACACATTCTTCACCAACCAAGCTAGGAAGAAAATCATTGTGCTGAAAATAAACTATCAATTCAATATCTTTTTCTACTGTATCTGTATACATAGGTATTAATGGTAATTAAAAAACAAAGATAATAAACCTGAAATAGAGGGCTGATCGCCAGGTGGGCAGTGAATCAATGGCTCTATACATAATGAACACCCATCCTTCTTGGGAGGAAGCCTGATAGACAGTAAATAGACTTGTTGCTGCAAATAGAAATACCAATTTATTAAAAAACAAATATGTATCCTCATAAGTATATTTTTAAATAATAGTTTACATACAAATTACAGGAACAGAAGTAACAAAGAATACTAACCAAACTCTTCAAATCCATTGAAGCCCATAATATATTTAGATAGTTTCAATTTCATGCATTTCATTCCAGAAGGGCATTGATATCCAGAACCAGGGTCAGGTGAACAAAATGTATCAGGAATGGCCAGAGAATTGATGGTTATATGACTGTAAAAAATACACACTATTAGCACATAAGTACAGTTGGTGCAACAGTTATGATAATAATATAAAGATTAGTTACTCAGGGTCAGTTGTGTTCCTGACACAGTGATGAGTCAATTCTCCAAAGAATTGGACTCCCAACAAACTGTACAAAGACATGAAGAAGAGGAAGAATAGGGTCACATTGTAGATCTGCTGGCTTGATCTCCTGCAAAGCAAAAGTAATATGTGTAGACACTAAAGTATTTATAAGCATTTAGCCATCAATAAACAAAGTTTACTCATTTATCTTTTCTATAGCTTATGAATGTAGAAGGAAACTGATTAATATAAGAAATAAAACTTACTTGAATATTTGATTAATCCTAGATTTTGGCATGGAGAATTTAAGGAAGACTCTGAGGAAACGGATCATGATCAGTGGTCTTGGGGCCCGCAGTATACTGAGATAGCTGTATCTTGGCACAATTCCAGTCAGTTCAAACATTTGCAACAAAACAGACACCCAAAGGAGGAATACCATAGAAGCATCAAATTGGCACCAGTGATCTTTTAGGTATGCTACATCACCCTGCAAACAATGTTTAAATAAGAAATTACACTTCTGGTAAATTATATCCCATTTTTAAAGACCACATAAATTTTAATATAGTTATGTATCTGTTAATGTAATATTTACCTTCAAGATGCCTCTGATGTGCATTTTTGCAATCATTTCTGCTGTAAACAAGAGAGTAACACAGCAGTCCACAGCAAAAGTTACTGTCTGAAGATAGGGGTATTTTTCGAAAGATTTTGGCGTATTCAGAGAAACAGACAACAAACTTAGCAGAGCACATGATCTTAATATCCTTCTGACCCACAACTGTAATAGATAAACAATATAAATCAACATTATAATAGACACTTTATAAATAAGCGCAGTAGATGTTTTTTTATTTCATTGCTTACCTTATTTACCCATTCTATGTCGGCACTTTCATTTAATGACTCCTCGGGCCCATAATCCGCTAAAACTGGTTCCCCTTTCAAGCTCTGCTTCCTCCCCAACATTTTTATGCGTTTGAAGATAATTTTTGAAACTAATATAGTCAGCCGCAGCAATAAATTGGTATCTTATGTTTCGTCGAATGTTGTTGTTCTATGCTTACAGCGAGAGGCATTATCTTTTACAGCAGGAATTAAACTAATTCACAAGGAAAAAACAAGGCACGAATTCAAACTTTTAAAATAAAAACTTGGGAAATGTTCGGGAACTACGAAAACCCAGCCCATATCACTTGATGTCAATTGTTTGTCAATTTTGACATTGACTTTTTATTTTTTCGACCAAAAAACAAATAATCAAACTGGATTTTTAAACTTTTTTATGCATTATTTATTGATCGACTGACTGAAACGATGATGATACGATTCCACAAATTCATACTTTAGTAAGTTCTTTTTCTTGGCTTTCGGAGTCTGAATGGTGGCAATGCACTAGAAAGTGTGGCGATTTCAAAATCTTTCACTGAAATGGCAAAAAAGTTACATTTGAAAAAGGTGGATTTTTTTCATAAAATTCAGAAACATTATTTAAAATAAACCGCTCTTTCCTAGTGCCGCCTTTTCGTAGAGAGATAATTTTATTGGTTAGAATTACTGTTAGACTAGCGAGAGTGTAGCGCATAGCGAAGTGAGCTCTAATGAGCTAGAGTGAGCTAGTAGAACTCTTATTTTAAAATGTGGCAACATTTTCATAAAAAAAAATAGTTACCATGGCAACAAAACTGACAACAACATGACATGACAACAAACAGAAACGCAGAAATGTTGGTTATAAATAATTCTAGCGTTTAAATTAAGAGAAAAGTGCAGAATTTATAATCTTAACATATAAAACCAGTTTTAAGACTTCCTTTAATTGATAGTTTCATAAAAAAATCACAATGTTTATTTACATGAGTAAAAAGGTTCGAAATACGTTCGCTTTTTAATCAAGCTATAGTTTTATGTTAATTAGAATCATAACTTTTATATCATTAACTAATTTTCAGATTGCTATACCAAAGCAGTCAAACGTAACATGTATTGCATGGAACCATTCATCTGGGTATATTGCTGTTGGTGGCGAGGAAGGAATGCTGAAAGTTCTCAAGTTAGAATCCGGTAAGAACTTATGTATACTTTGCTAGTCAATACTTAGTATTACTTAGTGCTTACTTGGCCAGGCTGCAAACGCGGACGCAGCGCGTTGCACTCAAATATATGAAATCTTATTCGAGTATCCATACTGGCACCTGCGTGCGTTTCAACGCCCTGCGCCCGAGTTTGCAGTCTGGCCAAGCACTATGTCACACTTACTCATATATATTTTTAATTGTATACAGGTGGAGGAGGCAATCTTTCAATGAATATTAGTTTGGAGGGTCACACTGGCCAACTATGTGTTGCTGTATGGAATGAAGTTTTTCAAAAGTTAACAACTAGTGATGAACATGGTGTCATTATAGTGTGGATGCTGTATAAGGTAAATTAAAAATTGTATGAAAAAACACATGTCTTAAAACAACAAATAAATGATCTTTACTATTTTATTTTTATTTTTTAGGGGTCGTGGTATGAAGAAATGATAAATAATAGGAATAAGTCTACTGTAGCAGGCATGGCTTGGGGCTCTGATGGACAAAAGATCTGTATAGCATATGAGGATGGTAATAAAACAAAAGGTAAAGAAATCGATAGAGTTAATAATACAGGGTGATTCTGGATGAAGTGCATAGACAAAAAGGGTTAGTTCTACTGTTTCAATACAACAACTTATTTTAATCAGGGACTATCAAACTCTCACACAAACTAGTTCTAATTGCATATTAGTGCCAATCATCTAATTAACTTATAAATTATCTCAAAGATGGCACACAATGTATTAAAATAGTTGTTGCATTTTCAATAGAATCAATTTATCACATTTGTTTGTACACTTTATGCAGGATCACCCTGTATTTTCACAATATAAATGTGGCTTTTATGTTTTATAATAGGTGCTGTTATTGTTGGATCTGTGGATGGATCTCGAGTTTGGGGTAAAGATATCAAAGGGCCAGGTTTATCAGCTGTACAGTGGTCTCCAGACAACTCCTTGCTGCTTTTTGCTTTAGCTAATGGAGAATTGCATTTATATGATGACCAAGGGAATTTCACAGTGAGTATGAAAATTCAAAACTGTAACAAAACTTTTTTTATTTAAAATATGGTGTAACAGATTTTTTTTTCAGATGCCAGTTGCAATTCATGGTGTATCAGAATCAATGGAAGTTGTTTCAATGGATTGGTTCTCAGGCAGTGCACCAACTACCAGGCCTGTATTGGCTATATGTTACAGAAATGGTGTAATTATTCTAATGAAGAATTGCATAGAAGAAGGTCAGTAACTGTCCCATAATTTACCTGACCTTTTAAATTGTTATACAATTATAGTATTGTTTTACTATAATGTTCTTCTGTTACCTAATAACATTATTCTCTTACATTTTTAGATAGTGTAGTAGTGGAAACTAATATGACGGCAATTGATTGCCACTGGAACCACAATGGAACTATTCTGGCAGCTGCTGGATGCACAAATGACCAGACCAATGTGGTTCAGTTCTTCAATCCCTATGGAGAAGTAAGTAATAAAGATATTTTGCTATATTTTATTAAAATGTGAATTGAAAGTCTAGTTAATGAACCTTTTTCTCAGTTAGTCAAGCTTATAAAATATACAATATTTTCTAAGTTTTTGTCTAGGTGTCTCATAAGAGTCAATTAGCAAAATAATAACCATATCTGGATATCTCATATTCTCATAGCACAAATTTTAATATGTAGTTCCTTTTTTTGACACCATGGTAATTGGCGCTTTCCACTTTCCTGGAAAATGATGCAACAAAGTGGTTATCAGTTATATTATTTATTTATTTACAGCATATAAGAACTCTACGAGTGCCTGGGGGTTCAATGCGTGCCCTATCGTGGGAGAAACGCTCATTGCGATTAGCCATTGCTATCGATTCCTTCATATACTTTGCCAATGTGAAGCCAGATCATAAGTATGCATTTTACGGAAATACATTAGCTTACGTGTCTGGTAATGAAACAGTTACATTTTGGGATACTTCCACTCATCAGGTGAGATTATGTACTTAATTTAGTATTTTGCCTAGGCGCAGACCAGTGATTTTTAGTCGGCCGATAGTTGGGCCCGATTCTAACTTCTAATGATCAATCGGTGTAATGTGCGCACTTCCATACATGCCCATGCTAAACTAAACTAAACTAAACCCGACTAAACTATCGGCTGACATAAAGTTTGCAGTCTGCGCCTTATTTTATTATGAGCTTAGCAGATCTTAAATAACTTAATTTAACATTTCCAGTCATGGATCAATCACATACCTGAGGTAATGGACATGTGTGGAGTTGGTGAATACTGTATTATTGCAACTATGAGCACCCTTATAATTTCCAATCAACAAGGAATTCAATGTGATGGTGAGCTTCTAAAATTGCATTAAAATTGTGCTTTATATGCTGTACTTTGTAGAGTTTTTATTACAAGTAATTTATTCCCATGATTTTAGCTAAAGCAGTATCGATACCTGTTTTATACGTGGCGATTAATAGCAAAGCTGTAGCAGTCGCAGCGTCGAAAGAATCATTTATTATTTGGAAGTTTTCGACACCATTAAGACCAAGTAAGTAAAATAGAAATTAGAACCAATAAAATTCAGGATGCTTTTCCTGTCACGCCGATTCACCCTTATCTGATGATGCCCGTATTCACAAACATTACTATGAGGTCTCACAGTGCGCGTGGACGCACAGGGTGACACACGAACCAATAACAGAGCTCTATTCAACTCAGTGCGGTCGATTTGCTGCTTCACTTAAGCAAGCGTCGTTTGTGAATAGGTACGGGCGACAGAGTCAAACAATCAAATACCTGTCCTCTAATGATTCGTTTTCTTGTCAAATAATAACAGGGAGCACAGAACAGTTGTACCAAGCCGACGGGTCCCCATTAACCTCGGGCGACGCTGGGTTCCAAGACGATACCATCTGCTGCATCACATGCTCCGACAGCCATCTTCTAGTTGGAAGAGACTCTGGAAATATCCTGCTTTTTTCCCTTGTCAACTTTAAGAAAATCACGTCCATCAATATGAATTCTAAGCCGTACAAACTGGGTCTCAACTCTAATTCCAGGTTAGTGTGTGCATTGTTTAATTGCTATGGATTTAGGTTTTAGATCTGATATTTTACACTATAGGAACTGATAACTATCTACTGTCAATAGAAAAGAACAAAGAAGTAAATAATTTTTTACGCATCATTTCACGACGCCTTAGATACATTTGAAACATGGCCCAAAAATTAGAGTGCTTAAATGCTGCTCAAGCACAATTTTTCTCGTCGTCGTGGGCGAACCGTTGGAAAAAAAAGAAGAAACTTACTTAACCCGACTGTGTCAGGGGCGGCCGCAGTGAGTGTGCGAGAGAGACAGCAATATCATTACGCGTGAGCGATAAGGATGGGTAGCTTGGGATCATTGGACGAAATTCTATCATTTCTATCTGCTCGGTGACCGGTCTTTAGTCTACAATTTTATTAATTCCAATTATTGGAATTAAAGTTCTTTCTTCATGCGCCTTTCTAGCAAATTCTACGTAATCGACCAGCCGGGAAGCCTGTACATCCTGGACACGGATATGGCGAACAACATCAGCGTGGGGCAGGCGCTGCGACGCGACGTGTGGAGCGCGCGCTGGGCCGCCGACAACCCGCAGATGCTCGCCGTCGCAGAGAAGGCGCGCCTCTACGTGCTGCGCGACGCCGAGCCCGAGGAGCCGCTCGCTATGCAGGGCTACCTCTGCAAGTTCCGCGTGAGTGTAGGATACTTGCGTCTTTCAGGTGATTGCTAGTAGCCGCGAAGCCAATACTGAGCGACTGTGTGGAGCGCGCTGGGCCGCCGACAACCCGCAGATGCTCGCCGTCGCCGAGAAGGCGCGCCTCTACGTGCAGCGCGACGCCGAGCCCGAGGAGCCGCTCGCTATGCAGGGCTACCTCTGCAAGTTCCGCGTGAGTGTAGGATACTTGCGTCTTTCAGGTGATTGCTAGTAGCCGCGAAGCCAATACTGAGCGACTGTGTGGAGCGCGCTGGGCCGCCGACAACCCGCAGATGCTCGCCGTCGCCGAGAAGGCGCGCCTCTACGTGCTGCGCGACGCCGAGCCCGAGGAGCCGCTCGCTATGCAGGGCTACCTCTGCAAGTTCCGGGTGAGTACACTGTCAGGGATACACTGGCGTCTTTCGGGCGATTGCTAGTACCGTACCTACGCAGCGCTGGCGTCGAGTCCGCGCGGCAACAACGCAATGTATTTTTCAGTGTGAGACAAGCACTGCGCTTCTACGTGCTGCGCGACGCCGAGCCCGAGGAGCCGCTCGCTATGCAGGGCTACCTGTGCAAGTTCCGGGTGAGTGTAGGACACTAGCGTCTTTCAGGTGATTGCTAGTAGCCGCGAAGCTAATACTGAGCGACTGTGTGGAGCGCGCTGGGCCGCCGACAACCCGCAGATGCTCGCCGTCGCCGAGAAGGCGCGCCTCTACGTGCTGCGCGACGCCGAGCCCGAGGAGCCGCTCGCTATGCAGGGCTACCTCTGCAAGTTCCGAGTGAGTGTAGGACACTAGCGTCTTTCCAGCGATTGACAGTAGCTACGAAGCCAATACTGAGCGACTGTGTGGAGCGCGCTGGGCCGCCGACAACCCGCAGATGCTCGCCGTCGCCGAGAAGGCGCGCCTCTACGTGCTGCGCGACGCCGAGCCCGAGGAGCCGCTCGCTATGCAGGGCTACCTGTGCAAGTTCCGAGTGAGTGTAGGACACTAGCGTCTTTCAGGTGATTGCTAGTAGCCGCGAAGCCAATACTGAGCGACGTGTGGAGCGCGCTGGGCCGCCGACAACCCGCAGATGCTCGCCGTCGCCGAGAAGGCGCGCCTCTACGTGCTGCGCGACGCCGAGCCTGAGGAGCCGCTCGCTATGCAGGGCTACCTCTGCAAGTTCCGAGTGAGTGTAGGGCACTAGCGTCTTTCCAGCGATTGCAAGTACCGTACCTAAGCAGCGCTGGCGTCGAGTCCGCGCGGCAACAACGCAATGTATTTTTCAGTGTGAGACAAGCGCTGCGCTTCTACGTGCTGCGCGACGCCGAGCCCGAGGAGCCGCTCGCCATGCAGGGCTACCTCTGCAAGTTTCGGGTGAGTATCAGGGATACACTTGCGTCTTTCGGGCGATTGCTAGTAGCTACGAAGCCAACGCTGGCGGCGACAACACATTGTAATTTTTAGCGTGGGACAGGCGCTGCAGTGTGACGTGTGGAGCGCGCGCTGGGCCGCCGACAACCCGCAGATGCTCGCCGTCGCCGAGAAAGCGCGCCTCTACGTGCTGCGCGACGCCGAGCCCGAGGAGCCGCTCGCTATGCAGGGTTACTTGTGCAAGTTCCGAGTGAGTATTAGGGATCCATACTGGCGTCTTTCGGGCGATTGCTAGTAGCTTCGAAGCCAATACTGAGCGACGTGTGGAGCGCGCTGGGCCGCCGACAACCCGCAGATGCTCGCCGTCGCCGAGAAGGCGCGCCTCTACGTGCTGCGCGACGCCGAGCCCGAGGAGCCGCTCGCTATGCAGGGCTACCTCTGCAAGTTCCGGGTGAGTACACTGTCAGGGATACACTGGCGTCTTTCCGGCGATTGCTAATGGCTGCCGAACGACCGTAACGCTACGCAGCGCTGGCGTCGAGCCCGCGCGGCGACAACGCAACGTATTTTTCAGTCTGGGACAGGCTCTACGTGCTGCGCTACGCCGAGCCGCTTGCTATGCAGGGCTACCTCTGCAAGTTCCGAGTGAGTGTTGAGCCGAGTTGCCAACGCGTGTTTTGCCTTACACAATCAACAAGTTTTTATCTCAACATTTTTTCTAGGCAATTTTGTTGATAGTTGACATGTTTTTGTTGATTGTTTAGGCAAAACACTTGCTGTAGTCCCGGCTTTAGGGATGCACTATTTATTTATTTATCTTTGAAACATAGAGCCTTGATTAATACATGCTAGCGTGTTTCGAGCAATCGCCAGTAGCCGCGAAGCCATTACTCAGCGACTGACGTACGCCCGAATATATGCAGCGCTGGCGTCGCGTCCGCGCGAGCAATGAGTAAACAATTCATAACTGCGGCTTTTTTCAGGAATTGGAGATTACAATGGCACTCTTAGATAATATCACCGATAAATGCACACCTCAACACATTGTACGAGTGGAAGTAAAATCCTTGCGTGACACTCGCCAACTCATCGAAAAAGTCGGCCTTAAAGAAGCGGAGAATTTTATAAAGGACAACCCACACCCACAGTTATGGTAAACTGCATAATACAATAGAAAAAGCTTTATTTTTCAAGTTAATTAATTGACACTATTGGCACCATAAAATTATTGCAAATTTTCAGGCTTTTGTTAGCTGAAGCCGCGTTGAAAAACTTTGAATCTGAGAATGCTCTGGAAACGGCAGAGGCAGCTTTCGTCCGGCGCAACGACTACGCCGGAATCCGTTTCGTGGCGCGTTTGAACGCGCTGCACTCGAACGCTCTCAAGAAAGCTGAGATACTCGCTTACTTCAAAGACTTTGACGCCGCTGAAAAGATATACCACAACGAAGACAGGCGGTGAGATCCTAATCATTAAATTCCCTACATTGTCGACATTCCACCAGCTCGCACTAAGCGTTTCGATGACTCTTTTATAATGCGAACAGCTAGGGACTGGAATTCGCTGCCTGCTGCTGTCTTACCTGAACACTATAATCCGGGCCTTTTCAAGGCGAGAGTGAATAGGCATTTACAGGGCAGATATGTACCATCCTAGATTGCATCTTACATTGTGGTCAAATACCTGCCTTGTCCTGCATAAAAAAAAACTTGAATCCATTTATCTCAGTAGTATCTAGGAATCATCAGCAGTATGTATATGATGGCGCCTTATGACAGTGGGGGCCCTCTTTTCGAATTCTGATTCTTAAAGAAAACCTATACCTACAAGGTTTACGTTTTTATCCGCCAGTGACTTAGCCATAGCGCTGCGGAAGCGCCTAGGCCACTGGTTCCGCGTGGTAGAGCTGCTGAAGATGTCTGCAAGCACCACCGACGCGCAGGTCAAGCAGACTTACTGCAACATCGCCGACTATTACATCGACAGGCAGAACTGGTAAGGGACACCCCACACTAGCGTCTTCGAGCGTCATCGTCTTGCGTCTACGCAGCGCTGGTGTCGCGTCGTCCACTTTCACAGATTATACCCGAACGCGCCGTGTATTGCCGTAGTCCCCCACAGGTGGGATGGGGAAAAATATCGTTAGACAATTTTTTTTCCCGATGTCCGCCAATGGAGGACGAAATGTGGTGGGGGACAACGTGGAAAATGGACAACGCGACGCCAGCGCTGCGCGTATCTCTACCGGGTGTAGAGATATGCGCAAGCGCTGGCAAGACACGACGCTCTAAAGACTCGTAAAGTCTTACGAGATAATTTAGGAGATCGTGATCATCCCTTTTAAATGATAGGAAATGTTTCTTAAATAATTTATGACTCGCTTGGTGAACGTTATTTTATGAGTGGTGTGAAATGAAATTTGAAAAATCTACCCACTAGGCTTTATTCACAAGTGTGTTATAATTTAGTATTATTATAATTTAGTAAAATTATTATTTATGTATTTGCAGGGCCGGTGCTCTCGAATACTACACGTTGTCAAACAACACGGAAGGGCTTAAGAAATGTTACATGGCTTTAGAGGACAATGAATCGCTGGCTAAGCTGTTCACCGGAACATCAAAACCGACAAAGGTATAAAGTTGTTGTTTGTGTTACAAAAAGCTTAGACTCTAAAATATTAAAAAGATCGGTGTATTCCAGCGGTGTCCCACTCGTACCTAAAAGAAGTCTTTTATTTGTTTAAAGGAAGGACCAATAAAGCAAAGCATTTTGGACGACATAAGCGAGGGCGTGAATCAGATTCCCTCAATTCAAGGCATATCGCAGTTGCGTGAGTCCGGTCGAATGTTACAGGCTGCTGCCATGGCTTTTCAGGTTCTTTTTCATAATTTTTTTTATTAATTACGTACATAGGTTACGTATAATTTATAATTTTATTGTTTCTTTTTCAGTTAGCTGGGATAGAAGCATCGAATAAAGTTTCACCATTACGAGTAAAGAAATTATACATTCTAGCTGGACATCTTTATAGCCAAAATTCTGTTGGTGCGTATGTTATCTAAGTAAGGAAGTCTATGGTTATATGTATTTAGACTGGAGCTATGGAGGTGACAATAATAGACTGAGCGGTCGTTAAAAAGTGTAGTCTTCGGGGACTCTATTAATAAAGAGTATTTGCCCTCACCATTGGCGCCGCTGGCGAGTGAGAGGACCTTTTAAAGTTCTGCAGTTTCCGCACTTACCAGTTTGCGCCACTAGGTACTTATGTTAGTCACTGTGAGTGACCTTATAAGGTCCCTATAGGGCTCGCGCGCATGGGTGACTTGTCGCTGTGACAAGTTTCTCCATAGATAAGAATAAAGACTACGTTCTCTCTTTTTCTCTTTAGAAAAGTCTAAAAGAGAAAGATATACTAGCCCGTGCGCGCGAGCGCTATACAGTGGCGCCAATTGATGAAGGCATATACGATATCCCAATAAGTATTTTGACATCATTCCCTAATAATTCTAAAGCACAACTTATTTAAAAAGGCACTTCATTCTGGTCTTAAATCTTTAATCAATGTGTATTGCGGTTGGTGTACCTTTATTAATAAATTAAATTAAATCAATTTTAAATTACCTGTAAACTATTATTTTTGTTTGTTATAATTGAAAAAAGTAGTTTAATTGAGTTGACAAAATAGTGACGTCAATGGCTTGTATTGCCATACAAAATCTATGGGAGAGTTTCATTTTGACAGTTTTAAAAAGTTCGTGACTTGATTGGTGGTGACAAATTATATCGTTTCATCCATGAAGACGCGCCCCACCATTCTTCCGCTAATATTCGAGTGCACACGCACACTACAATAATGACGCTCGGATTACTCGAATCAAACTCCTCGCATTCCGCGCTTCCAAACATTGATGGGGCGCGTCATGAAACGATCTATCCCGTATCGTTATTCCCGCAGACGGCGCGAAAAGCCGCGAGGCCGTGCGTTGCTTCCGCGCGGGCGCGGCGCAGCACTGGCTGTGGCTGGCGTGCGCGCGCGCCGCCGCCCGCCCGCCGCGCCCCGACGCCGCGCTGCGCGCCGCCGCCCGCCTGCACGCCGCCGCGCCCGACCTGCACCCCGCGCAGAACCCGCAGGTGTGTCTCAGTGTAAAGCCTGATCCGTGAGCACGTAGAATCCCGTCCAATGACCCATCCTTAGATATCGCTCGCGCGTAATGAGGGCTATCGTTTTTATACTTAACAGTTGGCACCCCTGGCGATTGACAGGACCTTACTCTACAGTGGCGCCATCTTGATGAGTGCAATTGCGATAGTCGATAGTGGTAGGAGCCACTTTAGCGCTCACCAGTTGGTGCCACTGTCTTCGCTACTAGCAAGTGGCAGGACCTTACTCTACAGTGGCGCTAACTGGTGAGCGCTAAAACGATAGCCCTCATTGTATTGCTGTCGCGACTGTGCGACGGGCGCCCGCAGTGAGTGTGCGAGCGCGACAGCAACATAATTACGCGCGAGCGATAAGGATGGGTAGCTTAGGGTCATTGGACGGGATTTTACGTGGACCAGGCTTTAGCCGCGAGGCTGGCGCTGCTTCCGCGCGGGCGCCGCGCAGCACTGGCTGTGGCTGGCGTGCGCGCGCGCCGCCGCCCGCCTGCACGCCGCCGCGCCCGACCTGCACGCCGCGCAGAGCCCGCAGGTATGTCTCAGTGTAAAGCCTGGTCCTACGCCTGGTCGCGTAATTATGTTGCTGTCGCGCTCGCACACTCACTGCGGGCGCCCGTCGCACAGTTGCGACAGCAATATAATTACGCGCGAGTGATAAGGATGGGTAGCTTAGGTAGCGCAGGTATGTCTCACTTCTGTCACGGTAATACTATCTATACAGTATTCCAACTCGGCCATATTTTTGAAATAAATGTCAACAGCCCCGCGGTACGTCACGGTATGACAATATGCGATAGGGCTGCTCACCTACCAGTACCCATTCTAATTAAATCTGTCTAAAGCCTGTCCATGAGCACGTAGAATCCCGTCCAATGACCCCAAGCTACCCATCCTTATCGCTCGCGCGTAATTATATTGCTGTCGCGACTGTGCGACGGGCGCCCGCAGTGAGTGTGCGAGGGTGACAGCAACATAATTACTCATTTAGCCGCGAGGCTGGCGCTGCTTCCTTGGCTGGCTTGCGCGCGCGCCGCCGCCCGCCTGCACGCCGCCGCGCCCGACCTGCACCCCGCGCAGAGCACGCAGGTATGTCTCAGTGTAAAGCCTGCTCCGTGAGCACGTAGAATCCCGTCCAATGACCCTAAGCTACCCATCCTTATCGCTCGCGCGTAATTATATTGCTGTGACGACTGTGCGACGCGCGCCCGCAGTGAGTGTGCGAGCGTGACAGCAACATAATTACTCATTTAGCCGCGAGCCTGGCGCTGCTTCCTTGGCTGGCTTGCGCGCGCGCCGCCGCCCGCCTGCACGCCGCCGCGCCCGACCTGCACGCCGCGCGGAGCACGCAGGTATGTCTCAGTGTAAAGCCTGCTCCGTGAGCACGTAGAATCCCGTCCAATGACCCCAAGCTACCCATCCTTATCGCTCGCGCGTAATTATGTTGCTGTCGCGCTCGCACACTCACTGCGGGCGCCCGTCGCACAATCGCACCTCAAGGACCAGGCTTTAGCCGCGAGGCTGGCGCTGCTTCCGCGCACCCCGCGCAGAGCCCGCAGGTATGTCTCAGTGTAAAGCCTGCTCCGTGAGCACGTAGAATCCCGTCCAATGACCCCAAGCTACCCATCCTTATCGCTCGCTCGTAATTATGTTGCTGTCGCGCTCGCACACTCACTGCGGGCGCCCGTCGCACAATCGCACCTCAAGGACCAGGCTTTAGCCGCGAGGCTGGCGCTGCTTCCGCGCACCCCGCGCAGAGCCCGCAGGTGTGTCTCAGTGTAAAGCCTGCTCCGTGAGCACGTAGAGTCCCGTCCAATGACCCCAAGCTACCCATCCTTAGATATCGCTCGCGCGTAATTATATTGCTGTCGCGACTGTGCGACGCGCGCCCGCATTGAGTGTGCGAGCGCGACAGCAACATAATTACTCATTTAGCCGCGAGGCTGGCGCTGCTTCCTTGGCTGGCTTGCGCGCGCGCCGCCGCCCGCCTGCACGCCGCCGCGCCCGACCTGCACCCCGCGCAGAGCACGCAGGTATGTCTCAGTGTAAAGCCTGCTCCGTGAGCACGTAGAATCCCGTCCAATGACCCTAAGCTACCCATCCTTATCGCTCGCGCGTAATTATATTGCTGTGACGACTGTGCGACGCGCGCCCGCAGTGAGTGTGCGAGCGTGACAGCAACATAATTACTCATTTAACCGCGAGGCTGGCGCTGCTTCCTTGGCTGGCTTGCGCGCGCGCCGCCGCCCGCCTGCACGCCGCCGCGCCCGACCTGCACCCCGCGCAGAGCACGCAGGTATGTCTCAGTGTAAAGCCTGCTCCGTGAGCACGTAGAATCCCGTCCAATGACCCTAAGCTACCCATCCTTATCGCTCGCGCGTAATTATATTGCTGTGACGACTGTGCGACGCGCGCCCGCAGTGAGTGTGCGAGCGTGACAGCAACATAATTACTCATTTAACCGCGAGGCTGGCGCTGCTTCCTTGGCTGGCTTGCGCGCGCGCCGCCGCCCGCCTGCACGCCGCCGCGCCCGACCTGCACCCCGCGCAGAGCACGCAGGTGTGTCTCAGTGTAAAGCCTGCTCCGTGAGCACGTACAATCCCGTCCAATGACCCCAAGCTACCCATCCTTATCGCTCGCGCGTAATTATATTGCTGTCGCGACTGTGCGACGGGCGCCCGCAGTGAGTGTGCGAGCGCGACAGCAACATAATTACGCGCGAGCGATAGGGCTGGGTAGCTTGGGGTCATTGGACGGGATTCTACGTGCTCACGGACCAGGCTTTAGCCGCGAGGCTGGCGCTGCTTCCTTGGCTGGGCCGCGCCCGCCCTGCACCCGGTGCAGTGCACGCAAGTGTGTCTCAGTGTTCATCATCATTTCAGCCATAGGACGTCCACTGCTAAACATAGGCCTCCCCCAATGATTTCCACAATGGCCGGTTGGTGGCGGCGTGCATCCAGCGCCTTCCCGCTACCTTTATGAGTGTCATCTACTTTGTGGGTGGACGTCCTACGCTGCGCTTTCCGGTACGTGGCCTCCATTCCAGAACCTTGCTGCCCCATCGGCCGTCAGTTCTGCGTACCTACTATATGCCCTGCCTATTGCCACTTCAGCTTACTAATCCGTTGGGCTATGTCAGCGACTTTAGATCGTTTACGGATCTCTTCATACCTCAGTGTTATTCAACAGTGTTTTATAACGGAATTTGAACTCTACTACAACACAACATGACTTCCCCTTCCCCCAGCTCGTGTCTACGCAGTATACTACAATTAGCTGAAGGCCAGCAATGATAGTCTTACGCTTATGTACTTGTAGGTACTAGAGTGATTTGGTAAGTTAAAGAACTAACCCATTGTATGTTAATATAAAGATTTCCTCTCCTTGGAATAAATAGACAAATGGCTGAGGTGAAGTTTTATCCATAAGATGATATGAATAATCATCATAGGTAATGATCGGTAGGCACTGAGACTAATTTTAAAATTGAGTATATTTTCAGGTCTGGTGCACTATAGCGTACATAGCGTTCCAAGCAAGAGCATTCGATTTATGCTCAAAGGCGTTTGTGAAACTTGAAGCACTTGATGTAAGTTTGTTTATTTAGAAATTAGTCAAATCAATCAATCTCATTAAAATCATCATGAAACAAATTATCTAAACTTCTACGTTTTTTTCCAGCCGGATACATTCGAACCTCTCGCGATAGAAATATTCACGAGATTCAAGCCTAAAGACGCGAAAGGAAATAAAATAGATTGTCCTAATTGTCAAGTTGCTATGCCTGAATGGTAAGATTAAAACTTAATTAAGTACAAGATTGCCAAAATCTATTAAATAATTGAGAGAAAATGGTATTATTACGCTGGCGAGCTATCCCCTCGTTTTCTCGGGGCGGCGACCGCATGGTGCTCGGTGGTGTAACGCCGAAGCGGGGTGCACGGGGGTGGTGCGGGCGGTTACAAACGCCGTCTTGAAAGTTTTAGGAGACATTTATACAAGGTTTTTTACTAATAAAGTAATAGTTAAATATAAATAGTATAGCCCGACCAGGAACATAAAAACCCTCGCCATGTTGCGGAAAACTAATGGTACTAATTTCTTTTAATGGCAACAATAACTGAAAACTTCATTGACATGTCACCTTGCATGTCAGTCTATTGCTGTCAAAGTGTAAACAAACTTTATTTTAAATGTGCGCAATTGATTTTGTGAATTAAATTGCTAAAATCTTTTTATAGTCGTGAAGGAAAAGTGGTTCACTATGTGTTAAAGTATTTGTCGAAGAGAAATACTAAGGGTTCGGACAATATTTTCATTGAATAATGTTTCTGACAAAGGTTGTCAAATTGACTGACATGTTTATCGTATAGTACAGTCCACTATGAAAATTAGCTGTGGTTTGTTTCAACTACCTATTTTAAAAAAAATTGTCACTTTCTAAGTGTTGAATTTTATGTACCGAGTTTGAAGCGTTCATGAGCAGACATTGCAGTTGAATATTCATGTTCTGAATTTGATTATTGATGAATAATAAAATAAATCCTACTAGCTCGATTGATGGTTTCATTTAATTTATTTAAACCAGGTTACCTATAATAATATTTTTTCGTTAATTTATGAAAATATCAAATTAGCCCGTAATCCTGAATCCTGATACATAAAGTTAGCCTATTCATTTAACACAGGTACGACTGTACTCAGTGTTGCACTATCAAATGCAATCGACGCGCCTCTATGCCAGGGTTTTTATGTTCCTGGTCAGGCTATAATAGTTTTATTTATATTTTTCTTGTAATTACTTTCATGTTTACAAAACCACACCCTGTTTAAGTTATCTTACTACAATTGTTAAGTCTATTAAATAACATAAATAAATAAATAAAGTACATAATTAAATTCATAGATATAATATACAATAATAATAAACAAAATGTTTGTAATAAAAAATAATTTTACAAATTGTAAGTACACCACATTAGTTAAGTTCCAAAGGTTGCCAATAGATGGCGCTGTGCTTCTTTAGATCGCGCAAGCGTTGTGTTTTTTCCGAACTACTTATACCTTTCTTACAAACATTAAATCGCCTCCGTTCTGAGATTGGAGTTTTATTTGAATTTCAACTCAAGGATTTTGGGATCCTGTACCGATATCGTACAAGGTCCTACGAGCCGAAGGACGGTTTTTGAGTGAACGCACAAGTCCTCCCTTGGAAATTGTATGCAAAGTATTAAGTGCCTAGTGAAGTGATCCAATGTATGGAGTCTCGAGCACCGCTGCCGCGCTGTACTACCTGGAAGCTGCCCCTACCGTACCGTGCTGTGTGAGCAACCATCGCCGGCGCTGGGAACTGGATGAGCGAGCAAGGAGCAGTAGCCGTAATCAGTGATAAGTAAAGTGCAAGTGAAACCGTGAGTACATTTACGTGTTACAAAGTGTTAAGTAAAGTAACTTGAACTTAGAAAAAATCAGTAGATCTTGGACTTATAATTCGCTTAAAAGTGACGAGACGGGGAATCCACGCCGGTTTTCATAGCGATTGCAAGCTTCAAAAGACTTAGAAAATTTACGCAAAAATTGGACCGGACTTAGAATTTTTAACTCGACGTCTCAGTCACACCCCAACATCTGCACTTCGAGTTACAATCACTTCACTAGGATTCCAACCAGAGATAACTTTATTTATTTTTCATAATGGATAAAGCTTTGCGTGTATTGATAGATTTAAAATCACAGATTGAGAAAGGATTTACCAACTATAAAAAGTCACCTAAAGATCGGATAACTGAGAACTACATTAGGGCGAGATTGGATATTCTAGATAAGCAGTATCAAGACTTTATAAAGAAACATGAAAAGCTAGTTGCAGAATTTACTACTGAAGATTTAAGTAAATCAAGTTACATACAGGATGATGCATTCGATAACGTTTTCGAGACATTTTTAGCTTATAAGGTTGAACTTCAGAATGTACTTTCAAAATTCGAGTCTAACAATGTTTCACCTGACAATAAAAATAATGATGGCCCTAAGGGGGAGTCTGTCTTACAATTACCTAAGATTCAGCTGCCCACTTTCAGCGGAAAGTACGTTGAATGGACGTCGTTTCGCGATTTGTTCACTTCCCTCGTACATAACAACGCGTCACTTGACGACGTTCAGAAATTGCATTATTTAAAGACACAATTGTCAGGTGAAGCAGATCAGCTCATACGCCATGTACCAATTACGCAGAATAACTATGTTAAATGTTGGAATATGTTAACAGATCGATATAATAACAAAAGATACATATCATTTTGCATTCTGAAACGTCTGTTCAGTCAACGTAATATTGTACAAGAGTCTTCTAGCGCCCTTAAAGAATTGTTAGATGTAACTACCGATTGTTTGCATGAATTAACAAATTTAGGTATCGACGTCACTTCCTGGGACGTTATTGTAATATACGTTGTAAGTATGAAGTTGGACGCCGAGTCGCGCAAGCAATGGGAGTTGCAGGTTAGTAGCACTTCCAATGATTTACCTACACTAACCCAATTTAAAGATTTCTTAGGTACTCGTTTTCGCGCTTTAGAGTTTGTTGAACCTAAAACCAAACCCAAGGCCACTCCTAATGTAGTTTCTAACCCGAAAGCTTTGCATACAACCACAAATATTTCATGCCCACATTGTTCTGAAGAACACAAGTTGTATAATTGCAAGAAGTTTGCTAATGAGGATGTTGATAAACGTCGTAGCATTACCAACTCGTTGGGGCTATGTTTCAACTGCCTCGGATACAACCATTCGAGCAAGGTTTGTCGCTCGTTCACCAAATGCCGTATTTGCAAACGCAAACACCACAGCCTATTGCATCCCAAAAGCCAATCCGACACAACCACGACTACATTAACTGCTGACCACAGCGCTGCCGATGTTGTGTCGAATAGCGAGGCCGTCACTAATATTGCCGCCCATTTTTCTAAAGGTACTACAGTCCACCAACAAGTTTTATTAGCAACAGCCCTTATTAAGGCTGAATCGAATCTTGATGGGTCGTCTCAAGTTTTGAGAGCGTTGTTGGATCAGGGGTCACAGGCCTCATTTATATCAGAAGCTGCCGTTCAATTGCTGCGGCTGAAAAAGACATCTACCAAAAGCGCCATATCAGGTTTAGGTGGGGGACAAGGTGATCTTACCTCTAAATATACGGTAATGCTCAACATTCAGTCCCGTTGTGACCCTACCTTTTCCATTCAGGTCAGAGCCCATGTACTCGGAACTCTTACGTCAGTTTTACCTGAAAGGAAATTTGCTTTAGTAGATTGGCCTGAGATCGCTAATATTGAATTAGCTGACCCGAACTTTAATTCCCCAAACAAAATTGACGTTTTGTTAGGAGCCGAGTCTTATTGTCATATTTTAAAGGAGGGACTAATTAAAGCCCCGCAAGGCACGCCTATTGCCCAGGATACTTACCTCGGATGGATCCTCTCCGGAACAATTGAAGATTTGCGTAAGGAGTGTCATCACAATGTTATTGTCAGCATGCACGCACAAGTTGAAGAAAATGACTTGCTGAAACGAATATGGGAGCTAGAACCAGAACCAGTTTCCCTCAAGAAGCGTCTAACGCAAGAAGAGCAGGCTTGTGAAGACTACTACGATGCTACCACTCGAAGAGATGAGTCTGGCCGATACGTTGTGAATCTTCCTTTCCGATGCGCGGATCCTCCATGTAAGTATGGAAACTCGAAGAACATTGCCATGAAGAGACTTCAAGGTCTTGAACGGAAGTTCTTGAAACACCCTGAAATTAAAAAACAATACACAGAGGTGATTAATGAGTACTTGACACTTGGGCACATGGAAAAGATCACAGATGAAACTCAAAGAAACAAACCTGATGCGGTATATCTGCCACATCATGCGGTGATTAGGGAGGATAAGAGCACTACCAAGTTGAGGGTGGTTTTTGATGCATCGTGCAAGGGAACGAACGGCTTTTCCTTGAACGATACCTTAATGGTAGGACCCACACTGCAAGCAGATTTACGACACATTATCATGAAGTGGCGCGTTCATCCTATATGCCTGTCTGCTGATGTTATTAAAATGTTCAGACAGGTAAGAGTTTCTGAAGAACACGTCGATTTTCAACGAATTGTGTGGAGAGAAAGACCGGAAGAGGAGATTGAAGATTATCGCATTTTGGTTGTCTCATTTGGTACCGGTTGTGCACCTTACTTAGCGGTCAAAACAATGCAAAGAATTGCTTGTGATGAAGGTCATAAATATCCATTGGCCGCTGAGAGGATAAAATCAGATGTGTACATCGATGATGTCATGACAGGGTGTCAATCGGAAGCCGAAGCAATCGAGTTCTACAAGCAGTTAAACCAACTCCTAGCAAAAGGTGGTTTCAAATTGCAGAAATGGACAAGCAATTCTAACAAACTCTTAGAAGTTTTTAAAGAAGATACAGGAAGAGATGTAGAGATAAAGCAAGATCAAGTAACGAAAGTTTTAGGACTTACCTGGAACAGAACTACTGATGAATTTGATTACTCGGTGAAGCTGCCTCCGCGCGCCGCCACGTCCGCACCTGAAACAAAAAGAAAAATTATTTCCGAGATTTCACGTCTGTTTGACCCACTAGGTTGGATTGCACCATGCATAATTACCTCAAAGGTTTTCATTCAACGACTGTGGATCGCTGGAATGGGTTGGGATGATAAGCTGCCGCCGGAGCTTCTGAAACAGTGGGAATCATATCGCAGTGAATTAAACAAATTGATAAATTTTCACATACCGAGATGGGTTGACACCACGAATGACGCCAAGGTTGAACTACATGGATTCAGCGATGCTTCCAATATTGCTTACGCGGCCGTCATCTACATCCGTGTGATTGATCCAATCGGCAATGTTCAAACCCACTTAATTACTGCCAAGTCCAAAGTAGCACCGATAAAACAAGTATCCATTCCGCGACTCGAGTTGTGTGGTGCTGTCCTTGTGAGTAACTTGCTGGTTGAGGTAGCCGAAGTGCTGGGAGTACCGAAGTCTCGCCTACATGCGTGGACTGACTCTACAGTGGTGTTGGCATGGCTAAACGATCACCCAAGTCGATGGAAGACGTTTGTAGCCAACCGCACGTCGGAAATCCTCGGTCTTCTGGACAATTCACAGTGGTCTCATGTACAATCAAAGGACAACCCTGCCGATATTGCGTCGCGAGGCACTACTCCAACTGAGCTTTTACATAATCCTCTTTGGCTACAAGGACCAAGTTGGTTACGCGGCGAATCTTTGAATTACGGCAGACCTAGCTCTATAAACCACAACGACGAAGAAAAAGTAGTCCGCGTTCATGCGACGGCGATAACTCCCGAAGATGAAGATAATTGGTTGTGGGACAGATTTTCTTCGTTACGAAAGCTGGTCAGAGTAGTCGCTCTTTGCAAAAGGTTCATAAAAAGATGTCGTGAGCCCAAACTCAAGTTGTTACCTTACATTTCTGTGTCCGAAATAAAGGAGTCTCTACAGCTATGCATTCTGAAATGTCAAAAAACCTGGTTCCAAGATGACCTTCGAACTCTCCATTCAAAGGAAGAGGTTAGCAAGAGTAGTCCTCTTTCTTCGCTGTCGCCGTTTCTTGACGACGACGGAATTTTAAGAGTTGGTGGGAGAATTCGTCATTCCGAATTACCACCTGAAGCAAGCACCCTATTGTTGTCCCAAATAAATCAAGGCTAGCTAAATTGTTAGTGGCTGATGCTCACGAACGAACGTTTCACGGCGGGCAACAATTGATGCTCCGGTTCTTACAGACTAAATATTGGATATTGAGGGTCAAAGGTTTAATAAGACATTCACAACTGTGTTCCTTGTATCCGTTACGCAGGAGCTTCTCGAAATGCGTTAATGGGAGAGCTACCTTCTTGTCGAGTTACACCTAGTAAACCGTTTTTAAATGCAGGTGTCGACTTCGCAGGCCCCATAAACATTCGATTTTCCAAGGGGCGAGGACAAAAATCATACAAGGGATACATCTGTTTATTCGTTTGTATGGCCACTCGCGCCGTACACATCGAAGCCGTCTCGGATTTGACGTCAGCAGGGTTTCTCGCCGCCTTCAAAAGGTTTGTCGCCAGACGTGGCCATTGTAGCCACCTCTGGAGCGACAATGGCACGAATTTTGTGGGTGCTTCTCGCGAACTGCGTTGTCTGTTCGGGGATGAGAGGGGTCGAGTCGCTTGTGAAATAGCCGATGCTCTAGCAAACAACAACACTGACTGGCATTTCATCCCTCCTCATTCTCCAAATTTTGGAGGGTTATGGGAGGCAGGGATCAAAAGCGTAAAACACCATTTTAAACGTGTGATAGGAGATAGCACTCTCACTTTTGAAGAGATATGCACAGTATTAAGCCAAATAGAAGCGTGTCTTAATTCGAGACCGCTGTCTAAGGCCAGTTCTGAACCAGATGTAGCTCCGCTTACACCTGGTCATTTTCTGGTTGGGCAACCACTTGTATTGCCCCCAGATTACAACTTTGAACAACATGTTCATCTCAGCACTTTAAGGCGCTGGCAGTTGACGCAAAGGATGGTGCAATGCTTCTGGCGACGGTGGTCGGCTGAATACCTGACAAACTTTTTTCAACGACATAAGTGGTCAGTACGCACACCAGGATTTAAATTAGGAGATGTAGTCCTGATTAAAGAAGATAATTTACCTCCGGCTAGGTGGTTGTATGGAAAGATTGTCGAATTGCACCCGGGTAGAGACAACATTACACGCGTGGTCTCACTTCGTTGTAAAAACTCCGTCATCAAGCGTCCAACTTCAAAGTTGTGTCTTTTACCTACAGCTGATTGTTAAATCTATTTAGATAGATACTTAGAATGTCGATTTTATTGTGTTACTTTGTCCATACTTATTCCGTAGCCAAAGAAAAATGTATTGTTAAAATTTTTGAAATGTTGCTAATGTTTTCAATTCATTTTAGATGTTTACCATGAGCCTATTTAAAATGTTAAATTTTGTGATCTGTAACATACTATTCTCATGTTGGGCGGATTTTAAAGACTAGTCTTTGGTGGGCGGGATGTTAAGTCTATTAAATAACATAAATAAATAAATAAAGTACATAATTAAATTCATAGATATAATATACAATAATAATAAACAAAATGTTTGTAATAAAAAATAATTTTACAAATTGTAAGTACACCACATTAGTTAAGTTCCAAAGGTTGCCAATAGATGGCGCTGTGCTTCTTTAGATCGCGCAAGCGTTGTGTTTTTTCCGAACTACTTATACCTTTCTTACAAACATTAAATCGCCTCCGTTCTGAGATTGGAGTTTTATTTGAATTTCAACTCAAGGATTTTGGGATCCTGTACCGATATCGTACAACAATAAAAGAATTTAGTTAGTTATTAGACAGAAACAGCTTTGTTCTGTAACATGAACAAAAGGTTCATAATATGTTACAGAACAAAGCTCAAAACTTAAGTAAATTAAATTGCAAGCATAGGAGATTGATGTTTTTTTTCGGTTGAACTTAAATATTAAAACCAATCTACACTTGATTTGTGCAATAACGAATGACTAATAATTTAAAAAAAAGTGTGACGTGGTATCATTCGCAGGATGGCGTCGTGCCCGGCGTGCGGCGGCGCGCTGGCGGGCTGCGTGGTGTCGGCGCGCGCGCTGGGCGGCGCGCACACGGCCTGGGCGTGCGCCGTGTGCGCCGCGCGCGCGCACCGCCACGAGCTCGTGCTGCGCCACTCGTGCCCCATGTGCCACGTGCAACTCGACTGACTTCACTCAGCTTTAGATCAGCGTTTATTGACCTTTTTTGTCCACGGACTACTACTTAGGAAATCGAGCACAATTTTAAGGAATATTATTGTAAAAAAGCAGCAATAAATTTTGGTTTTACGAGGCTTGGTGGCATTTATTTAGCCTAGGCGCAGACCATAGATTTTTCGTCGGCCGATAGTTTAGTCGGGCAGTCGCTATTGGTCCAATTCGTAATTGGTCCAAAATAAAAGGATATCCAAAATGAAAGAAATAAGGAGGTTATTCAACTTTTACTACTACATATTGCAGAAAAAAGCGAATTGGTCCAATTACAAATTGGACCAATCGCGAATTTGTGAATTTTTCACGATTGGACCAATCGCGCTAAACGGGGCGGGGAGTCTGGAGTTCTAAAATACAGGAATTTCCCAGGTTTGGCTCCAGTCCTCTCCAATGTGTTTACTTACTTTAATTTTAAACATAACTTACTGTGCAATGTAATCTAGTGAAAATGTAATGGTTTTTGAAAGAGGGACATGTTTGGGTACATCTTTTTGTGCTACACCACTGATATTCATCAGCTCATTAAATAGTTGGAAGAACGGATCCACAGATGAACTAATTCCTACCTACATAATCCAATAAAATTGTCACTAAGTGAATTGAAAATCACCAACAATATTTATAAAATAAATATCTGTATATTAATTATTACATTGTTTTTTCTACTACAAGGCAAGTTTTAGGAGCACGGGCCAAAGCCAAATGCGTCCTAGTAGTTACTTTAGTTTAATTAATGTTCAAAAACTTTCTGACTATCCTGCATGTATTCAGCATGGTCGCTTTCTGTATCAATTTGCTATATCCAAGGTGCGTAGGCGTATAACTATCTAGGGATGACTCCCATGGTGAAGATTACAATTGGAACTGCTAAGACCGATTATGCGCCATTGTGTCCTGTATTGAAAGGTCTCTGTACTTAGCTTTCAGTGTGTTTCAGAGCTTATTATTATTCTGTGGAATTGAAATTACTGTGCTCTTATTTTACTGTTGATGTAAAAAATTCGCAAATCTACCTCCAGTAGAGGTCACAATACATTTCATGTACCAAGACCTCCCTCCCAGTGCTTTAAAGTTTGATCCTTAAACTTTCGCAGTTATAACCAGTTTCAAAAAAAGAGAACACTCCATTATGGATAACTGTCATAATAAAAGCCTTTGTTTAATGCTATTAAATATTTTATTGAAGGTTTCACAAAAGAACAAGTTCCTGAAGTATTACAGAGTTGAATTGCCGCCTGACTAGATATTCTCTTTTTACAAGCTTCTATTTAGGTTTTGATTGTGTAATTAACTGAAATTTTATTTTATAAATTTTAAACTAGTGCTGTTTATTTGTACTTAAAATAATAAAGTTAAGGAAAATGCACTTTTCATTTAGTGAAACTTGATTGAAAGTAATGCTATAATATGGATTTGCTCACACCAGTGCAATTAAATGCAAAATACTAAACTAAAATCCAACAAACTAAAGATTTTTCACTTTTCACATCATTTACACATCCCTCATATTTTAACAGAAAGTACATTGTTAAATAATATTACGATTTAGTATTATTGCACAAAATTGTTTGGCATGTCTAATTTGGAGAACTGTAAAGTATTGTCAATTATTTGAAATAGTTCCGGAGGCTGAGGAATCCTTCCAGTCTCCAACTTTGACCAAAGTGGTATGTTGTTCAGTGATATTTCAAATGCTCCAGATGATACTAATTGGCCCTCGATCATATTCGCCAAAAAGAACATCATCATGCAGGCATACAACTTGTTCTCCAAACACCAGCTCCACCATGAAGGCTGAGGCTTGTTTAACCATGCAAATATGTTCACGCCGCTTAGTATGCACATAATTAATAGCATTTTACCAAATCCCTGAAAAAAAAATGTTTATAATCAATGATTTTGAAAGTTGATTCTTATTTTGATTGCCCACAGTTGTTTGTACATTTTAGTAGCCAATATAAAAGTTTTTTATTATTTATTTTTTTCTGCACTACAGACAGTTATTATTGCTTACTATCATTATGATACTTTGGACACATGGAATTTCAAAGAGAACAAGTTTCAAGTTATTAAAATACAGTGGATACAAATATTATACTTACAATCATTCTAGAAAGGTACATGTTTAAACCAGGAGGGTCGTAATTGGCACCAATAACGGAAATTTCCGGATACTTTTGTTGTATTATTCCTGCATAGTCTTCAAATACTTTTCTATAGCCACACGAATAACTGGAAACAATGCAGGTAAGATTAAATAAACCTGCTGAATACACATGACCTATAAATAGCACATTAATATCTTATCTTGGAATTTGTATTCATACCATTTTCTATGTATTATTGTACAAAAACACAAAACACTTGGGTTAAAAAGGTAGGCTTACCAATAGTAAATATTCATTATGTGATGCCCTACTCCTTGACCAATTTTTGTAAGGCTTTCAGCGTCATTGTCGCTAGCTTGTGCGAAGGACTCTGCACATATCAATAGAATCACAACGGTTATCACGATAAAACTTGAAAGTGAACAAATATTAGACGACATGATCCTAGGATGGCTTCTTGGGTTGTTTATCTTTTTTCAGTGGTTCGCAAGTAAGATCTGTTAAACACCAAATAAGTATTTTAAGAAGAATGAGTTAGTACTAATTCACTTTAATTAGCGCGTTATTGCGGAAATTAAAGAAAAGAAACCACACTATCAACCACTTTACAGGATGACAGACAAATTCAAGAAGACAGCTCTATCACAGATAAAAAAGTACAAAATTATCTGTCACAATCATTGAGATACCAAATTGATGGAGTGGCCCTATTGATCTATTACAAAAAATTCATCGACACATTAATGACAAACAGCTGTTTATCTCTTTCTAACTTACCCACATGGTGACGTATGAAAAAAGAGATAAATAATGTTTGGCCAATACTCATTCTGGCAACATTTTCATGTGACGCCAGTACACAATTTGGGAAAGGTACAACACCAAAGAGCATAAAAGAGTAAGAGACGGCACTCCATAGATATTTTTCGAGCTCACGCACACATATGCATTTTAGAGAACGACCCGCAAATCTTTACCAACCGCACAAACTACAGGCGGAGCTACCAACATAATGCCTTATTTTCTGACAGTATTAGTGACGTTCGTAATAACTTATCGATTATCGATACTTTGCTAGGGTTGTAATTGCATATCGATATCTAGTATAGGAACCTTCAATATTTTAATGATTACTATTTTTATTTTATACTATGTGTAAGTAAAACGAAGTTTTGTAACGTAAATTATTTATTTCGAAATAAAATAGGTATATTACAATAAGTATTGAACATGACATAGCAGTTGTAGGCATGAGGAATTATTGAAAATTATAACAAAGTACAGAAATGATAATTTTGTAAACTTTTATTTTCACAACTTTTTCTAAGAAAAAATAGGATTTTTATTTATAAACATCTTTAATTTTCTTATCAGCTGATCGAACCTCAGCCTCAAGATTACTTTTCAATGCTTTGTTGCTGTGCTTTTTTACTTTTGTCAGCAAAATTGTTTTCACTTTTTATGAAGCTGTCATTAATGATTTTACAACTTTTTCTTAGAAAAAGGTAACTTAATATTTTAAACATCTTATCATAAATTTCTTTATTATGTTGTTGACATTTAAACCAACTAAAATTACAATTTGTACTCAACATTAAGAAAATGAATTTTCCAACATTTTCCATATATATCTGGTCGGCAATATGGTCATGATAAAATTGTTTAGCTTCATTTACGGTGGTACATAATTGAATTGTTGGATAAACGAGACTTTTTTTATCATGCCACCATTCGCGAAGAGATATATATGCATACAAATCATTGTCAACAGGAGTTTTCACGCTCAAACACTCTTCACAAATTAAACAAGAACTGTTCTGTAATAGTTTGGCAGCTAAATACCCGCTTACATATACTACTGGTTGGTTTTCAAGGCTACACAAATTTTCAATGGGCTGTTCTAAGTTTTCAGGGTCCGGGATAGACAACACAGGATAAAATTCAGTGTCTGTGGAATCTTGAACATTAATTTTTATTTCTGTTGTTTTTAAATTAGTTTTTAAAATGTCTTTATATTCCAGCATATGTTTATTGTTGTCTGCTTCACAATTAGCACTTCTGCTATGAGGCACTTTCAGCCCAGTAACCATGCTTGTTTTAAGCGCTGCAGTAAAGTGCGTGATAGTGGGATTTCTATTGGTTACACTGTGTTGCCTAATGATTCCAAATAAGTTTTCCAGAGAGTCTTGGTTAAACTGTCTAAGGTTCATATATTTAAACCCTTCATTCTTTAACTTTTCCCAAATATCGTTTAAGGATTTGATAGATATTTGATATCCCTTTACGCATTTAACATTTTTTAGTATCGTGTTTTCTGCTGTTATAAATTTTATGGTTTTTAACTTATCAGTATAAAAGGTCCAAGACTCAATGTGATTACTTGATGTGGAAACATTTTCCCGGATCCCTTTCTTTACGTCATTTAAAGATGATGGACCATTTGTACAATCAAATAGTTTATCTAACTGTTCAATCACAAATGCTGTATCATTGCAATCAGAAACTTCTTTCCATGCCATCATTTTTAAAATAGCTGCCACGGTATTACTCAGAGCATGCGCAGCATACTTCACCCTCATCTTAGTTTTGAATGTTGGATTTACAATGGTACTATTCAGTTTTTTAAAATTTAAAAAATTTCTGTTGTGTTCTTCTGCAACTACCAAATGCCTCCATTGTGCAATTTTTCCATCGAAAGACATATTTCCACTTTTAAAGAAATTGTTTCGTAATGATTTGAACAAGTGAGGGATGTCATAGATTATAAAAATTTTGTCATTATTTACAGAGAAAAAGTTGCTATCTATGCCTTGTCCACAGTTTCTTTTTAACATGTTAAGAGCTCCTATATTTGTAGATCCCTGATCACAAACTGTTGTTAGAACCATAAATCCGATTTCTTTTAATTTTTTGATGATGTCCGATATAATTTTTGCCAGTTTTGCTGTTGATATTGTGCCTTCCACAAAATAGTGCGCAATATATTGTTTGTATTTATGTTTAGCACCCTGTATCATAAACACTAACGCATGGTCTGCAATTTTCTTTTCTCGTCCCATGTTCTCGCCCTCTCCATAATCCACGTAGCCATCCACTTTATCAGCAATTTCGTTATAAATTATCCGTTTCTTTAACGCCATCTCGTCAAATATTAACGAGCAATATTTATTTTCCTTTGGCATACTTGATGCTTTTGCCTCTAACATATCAATTATATTTTTATTTATACCAGGCTCCATTGGTATATTTTTTAAAATCCTTTGGAGCGTTTTAGTGCTTGGTAGCGTAAACAGCTTTTGCATATAGCGGTATGCTTTAGGGGACCGTTTAAATATAGCCAAAGCATATATTTTGTTGGCTAAAGTCCACCTTTTTCCTTGTGACTTTTTTTTGTTATTCTGCACTACATCCTTTACTAACGATGTCAGCACTTCCGAATCTAACTTGTCTAAATTCACTCTTGACTTCGCTATATTCCTTATTGTTTTTTTTGCATTTTGTAACTGTCGCCAAAGCCTCTTCTCTTTAATTGTAAATGTTGATGAAGTGTCTGTAATAAAAACATTTCCATTAGTAAAAAAAACAACATTAAAGCAAATTGAATTGAATATTGGTTAATTAATCAGCAATTTTACTTAGTTTTTTAAATTAGGATGTTTTATCTTACCTTTCATTTCAATGTTTTTCTTAGGTCTTTTATAACTGTGGACTAATATTTCTGCCTGTGCATCTTGATGGCAAATGTTTTTATCATCTGAAATATTATAAATATGCAAATTAGTTTAAAATTTATTTTGTTGTTTTATGAAACATATTATTTCCAAATCAATCAATCATTATCAAGTTTTAAAAAAATGCAAAGACAGGATAATGATAGCTCTTCTCATAAAATATGAAGCGTGGGCCCACCTTCAATAACAATGACATAATATTAAATTAAAGGCATTTAGAGGTTTTAATGTTCTGCATTCTGGATGCGGTCTGCGGGTATGTCAAGACAATCTGTAAGTGGTCGTGATAAGGCAATCAGTCACGTGTGCTTTGCGTTCTTTGTTCGTATCCGCACGGTCAAATAGCATTAATATAAAATGTACAGAAACCTAGAATGTTGTACATATAAGTTCATTTTGACCTGACTGCAGACTGCAGAACGCATCCAGGGTGGCATTCTTTAGTTTGAGGGAAGGCATATTTTAGAAGGTAAATAATTAGTTTGTACACTTACCATGAGTAATGGGTTTATAGGTCATATGTTCTGGTGCATTGGAAGTAGAAGGAAGAGGTTCAAAAGTTGTTTTCGCAGAAATACCAGAATCTGGTATATCCACAGCTCCCAAACATGTTGAATTTAGTTGTTTGGTTGTAGTTGTAAGGGGAACTGAAAGCAGATAATGAAATGTGAATTGGGTAATAAAATGTCATGTTCTTACCCAACTTTAGGGTACAATCAGTCTAGTACATGTCTTGCTCACATTAAAAATTACTAGCTTATAAATATTATTAAACTAGCTGACCTGGCTAATTAATGTAGATTGCCTAAAATTTTTCAAATTGGTCCGGTACTTTTTTTGAAGAATTTGTATTACACAAAT